>NC_057804.1:118151361-118204725 GCF_018294505.1 Triticum aestivum
ATAGCGACCCAAAATTTTGTGTACATGCATGTTTAACACCGCAATATAACATGCCAAAATTTCACCAATATACGTGCGTGCATCTAAAATGTAAAAAAAATGACAAAATACAAATTTGGGTTTTGCTTTCTGTTGATTTTGGGCTGAAATTTTGTCTTTTTTGTGCAGCATATAGCACAATGTATTATTGAAAAAGAATCACAATTATTTAGACCACATGCATGCATATTCATGTAAAAAGACCATTTTCTTCAAATCTTTTAAGCACCTCTTTTGAGGTGTTAAAAAAAAGCTCTAATGCACCTTTGCACAGAAAGTCCGCTTTAGGCCACGCTTGGTTCGTCGTTTCTCCATCGAATTTATTTTCCACCTGTAACTATTTCCACCAGTATTAAACTGGGTACCCATCAAAACAGGGTGGAAAGAAATTGAAGCGTGGAAGGTGTGTATTAAGGTCCTGTTTGGTTCATAAGTCTTAGGACTTTTTTTAGTCCCAACTTATAACTATCAAGTCCCTAAAAAGTCCTTACCTGTTTGGTTCCTGGGACTTATAAGTCCCTATAAGACCATATTACAACTATAAGTCCCTATAAATCCCTCCTTGAGAGTCTTATTTCATAAGTCCCAAATGCCCACTTTAAGTCCCTATAAGTCCCTCCTGTTTGGTTTAGATGAGACTTATAGGGATTTTTTTAAGTCCCTAAGCCAATAAGTCCCTGGAAACAAACACCCTCTAATTTTTTCTAGCGGAAGGCACGAACAGGCTTGTTTTTTGGATCTAAACAGCCAACCAAGCGGGTATTTCCGAGAAGCACGTAGAAATCCCTGCCATACTCTGCCTTTGAGTCATTGACAGGTGGGCCCCATGCTCTGTAGGACCCATGTGTCAGTGACTCAAAGTAGGCTACCCCACGGCAGGGATCCTCGTCGGGGAGAAGAAAAGATGATTGGGATAGGCATTGATCTTCTTGTGTAAAGGCACTTGTTTGGAACCAAACCTACTTGGTTATGGAAATTCTTTTAGAAGTAACCAAACACTCCAACACTCCACGGCGTCCGCACTTCAGCAGCGTGTATCGCAGTTCAACTGCACAATCTAGTGGACTCATAAATAGCCGCCCGATCAGCTTTCGTTAGGCAACCATTCTCATGCATTTATGAAACTGAATTCTACCTTCTTCCGACGGTAACAGATGTACAGTTTCAAACACCGGACCCAGAAGCTGGAAGAAAAGTATATAGTACTCCCCCGTCCTATAATATAAAACGTTTTTTGACACCACACTAGTGTTAAAAAACGTCTTACATTATGGGACGGAGGGAGTAGTTCTGTAAGATTCTTGGTTTCTCACAGCAGTTAAATTTTATCGGATTTGCTAATTCTCGTATACTCCCTCCGTAAAAAAATATAAGAGTGTTTAGATCGCTAACTCCTAAGCCATCGATTAATCAAACAAAAAAAAGAAAAGAAAAAAAGAACCCATACAACTCCTCGCGTAAAATCAAATAGTGTAGGGTTCTGACAAAAGAAAGGATAAAAATAACTTGCAGTGTTAAGGGACAGGCCAATTGATGCAATACTACTAATACTAGTAGCTCTAAATTTGCAGCTACTCAATGCGAAAAAAAAGTTCTCGTCCCCAATAAAGACAAACCCAGCTAACACTGCCTACTTCCTACTCCGCCAACTACCCGAACAGAGCATAGAAGCAAAGGCCATTCCATCAACAGGGCAGTACACTTTCACTCAATGATATGTTGCAGCTACCCATTTGCCTCCTCCAGCTGACACATTCAGCGCTCGCAGCTTGGATTCTACCACATGAATATGCACAGGAGTTTTCTTTCTTCGCGGTGACCAATTTGGTAAACCCAGGAGAAACGCATTAACTGAGGTCTTCCTTACAGTTCCATGCACCTCGTGAAAGTAAAGATTCCATTGGGAGCTCTTTCGACGAGATTTTGTCCTCGACAATCCCAGGTCCCTGAGTAGCAACGACGACGAGCTCTGCTACGGCCTCGACACTTGATTGTAGTACAAAGATTGTACATAGTACTCCTATATACCAGAAGAAGATTTTGTTTTGCAACATTTGACACTTCTTTCCAATTGCAGTTGGCACAGATAAATACCCCAAAAATCCAAGACAAGACCGTAAATTACACCTCCACTTAATTGCACATATGGTGTGTGTAGTGTACATACAAGCATACAGAAGCACATCTTATACCCTACAACAACAACAACAACAACAAAGCCTTTAGTCCGAAACAAGTTGGGGTAGGCTAGAGGTGAAACCCATAAGATCTCGCAACCAACTCATGGCTCTGGCACATGGATAGCAAGCTTCCACGCACCCCTGTCCATAGCTAGCTCTTTGTCGATACTCCAATCCTTCAGGTCTCTCTTAACGGACTCCTCCCATGTCAAAATCGGTCGACTCCGCCCTCTCTTGACATTCTCCGCACGCTTTAGCCGTCCGCTATGCACTGGAGCTTCTGGAGGCCTGCGCTGAATATGCCCAAACCATCTCAAACGATGTTGGACAAGCTTCTCCTCAATTGGTGCTACCCCAACTCTATCTCGTATATCATCATTCCGGACTCGATCCTTCCTCGTGTGGCCACACATCCATCTCAACATACGCATCTTCGCCACACCTAACTGTTGAACATGTCATCTTTTAGTCGGCCAACACTCCGCGCCATACATCTTATACCCTAGCTATGAATTTAATCTCGCTTCCGGCCGCTGCAAAAGAGAAAACTGCACAGATCCTTGGCTGTACGTACTAGACCTTGGCGCCAGAATCACATGAACCCACTAAATTTCCCCTCTCTCTTTTCAATAACATGTATACAATAAATTGAAGAAGAAGAAAAGCCATGAAAGCGCCACGAGACCGGGCCATGCACCCACGAGATGCATGTCCGCATGGGCTAGCTAGTGCTTTTCATCTCCAGCTAGCCAACCAGTACTCCGGCCGGCAGCGCAATGAATGGAATCTGGATCCATGGACGGGTCTCTCTCAGTTGAACTTGGAGCAGACCTTCCTGACCTCCCCGCTGGCGCCGGTGAGCACGCCGATGCTGCCCATCTTCACCATGGAGTCCGCGAAGTCCTGGCGGAAGTAGGGCCCGAAGATGGTGCTGAGGAGGCCCGAGTAGGAGTCCACCACGTCGACGGTGCTGGTGTCGTTGTAGAGCGCCGCGTCGGAGGCGATGACCGCGAAGCCGTTGCGGATGTTGCGGAGGATGGAGGTGTCGAAGACGCTCTCGCTGCCGCGGTCCAGGGAGACGCGCGAGTTGGAGTCTCCCGGCGCGCACCGGGACTTGAGCTCTGACAGGAAGCCGTCCGGGATCGACGGGTCTGACCCGAGCCCGCCGCCCGGGAGCGGGAAGCTGTAGAGCCGCTGCTGGATGAAGAAGCACGCCGTCGTGCCCACCGTGTGCGCCGCTGCATGCATGCCGCCATCGACGGGTTAGGGACAGGGGTTCATGATCGACCGAGGGAGCGCAAGGAAAGAGGTGGGTTGGTTTGCTTGGTTACAGCTGAGGAGGACGAGGTCCTTGTCGTCGAGGCCGCTGGCTCGGAACTTGGAGCGGAGCACCTGGGCGGAGTCGCGCACGTCCGGCAGCACGTCAGCGTCCCGCACGTTGGACACCTTCCCGTCGCGGCGCCCTGTCGGCACGTCGAACGACGGCCCGCCGGTCTGCACCAAAGAAACCGATCAATTCCCACTGCCATCCATGCAGGCATATGCGCAGCGCGCACGAGAATGTTACTGTACTTACGAATGCGACGGCGTCGCGCGCGGCCAGGACGACGACGTCGGCGCACGAGACGACGCCGGGGCACTCCGACTCGAGCTGCGCCTTGGCGTTCTCGATGACGTCCATCCCGCGGAGCCCCTGGTGCTTGTTGTTGTCCACCTCCGCGTTGTTGCTCCCGCCCTTGATCAGCACCGACGCGTCGCACCCCTGAGATCGAGAGGCGCAGAACCAGCCGAATTCCCACGTCAAACACACGACGAATTACTGCCTTTACCCTGGCGAATTGCCGAGGGAGAGCGCGCGTGCGTACCCTGACGAAGCAGTCGTGGAACTGGAGACGGAGGAGGGCGGGGAGGATGGTGGAGTCGGCGGCGGCGGTTCCCCGGACGACGGACGCGACGGTGGATTCGGCGCTGGGGCACGACTTGGAGTAGAACCCCACCTGCAGCTGCCCACTGGAGCTGGAGACGCAGGCTCCTAGCACCACCAGCAGCAGGGCCACGGCACCGCTGGCAGTACCCATCTTAGAAAAGAATCTAGAGAGCGAGGAGCTCGCGAGAGAAAGAGAGAAAGAAAAGGCCCGAGGAGAGCTAGGATCAAGGTCCTCTGCGCTGCGTTAATGGGGTTTTATAAGCTCTCGTCCGGTGAAGAAGTAGAACCGTAGGCCAGCCAACACATGGATGATTTGACCTCACCGCAAAGAGTAGGTGCCAAGCATTTAGTGGTAAAAAACTGCATACTGCAGCATGCAGGCATGCAGGCAGGCATACTCCTAGAACAAGATAGTATAACCTTGCCGAGGTGAAAGTTTGTCATATTTGGAGTACAGGTGTCACCGTGTCAGGTAGCAATACATAATTTCACGAACAACAATCTGGACCAGTATTTACTGTAGTACTGAAGACATGCATGAAAGCCCAAGTGAGGATTTCACGAGGAGGATTCTGGTGGGAGATCTGATCGAAATGTGCCGCATAGATTCTTCGTGCGTCCTTTCGAATTTATAACGTGAAAGAAAATGTCGAGTACGGCGAAGCTGATGAATCTACCACCTAGCCCCAGAAGTTGATCTCCCAATTCAATCTTTGCGGGGACACGGCCATGAATGCCATACACGGTTCCGGGAATAGCCGGGGAGAGAAGTTCCTCCTGGACCATGGTAAGCCTGGCCGGCCATGCGTCCATGTGCGCAGGCCACCGGCCGGTATTGATGCGCGCGGCTCCAGCGTGCCACAATTTATGGCCCAGTTGTCACGGCAAAAGGGCATGCGGCAAGTTGCCGGCGAGTGAGTAAAGATTTGCTGCTGCGGCATTGCAGCTTGCATGCCATGCCATGCCATGAGATGGTCGCAGCCGGATTGCCTCAACTACGAAAGTGTGCGAGTTCTCCCCTGATTTTGGGGTTTTGGGGCTTTATGACAGAGCAATTCCGTGCAGGGAAACGCTTGCATCATGGGTTTGGAAACCATGTTCGTTGTCCAGGCATGCACAAGGCCGGTAATGGACTGTTTTTTCTGTTAGAGTTGTACCCCAACTCTAGCACAATTGTCATATTCGCAGCCTTCATAACTTGTATGGAGCGTGCTTTACAAAGTTTTGGGGGCTATAAGGGCTGTGAGCAAATACATAGTCATCAAAACACACAATTAATCTATTTCTCTTTCTATTTACTTCTTACCTCAATCGAACAATTACTATAATTTAGCTCAAATTGTTCACCAATTCAGCAAAAATCATTAATCCGAATACAATAAATAGTCAAAATGCAAAAATAATCCGACCAACTATTTTGAGTAAAAGTAAATGAAATGTAAATAAATCTAAATAAACTATCTCCTAGCTAGCTGTCAATGATGCTGAATGAAATCCTCCTTCGCCGGATTAACAAACTACAATGACAACAAGATTGCTATTCTAGTCATCAACTAGAGTTCCCAACTTTTATTTATTTAGTGTAAATGATGGCAATGGTTAAATTGGACATCAATACAATATCTCATCTCTAAATAGGAGCTACTTCATATATTGTTTTAATAGTGTAAAGAATGTGTGAAAACTATTGCCAAGTATTCAATAGTAATAAATCAAATTCAAGATCGATGTTCTTATCAAGTTTTAACTATCCCAAGCATGTAAGTTTACAAGTTCTGAACCAACTCATAAAAATATGCCCAAGATATCACAATAAAATCATGTCAACCAAGTTCAAACTTTCCAATAGGTATAAGTGAAGCACGGAAAGTTAACAATGTTTCTACACCACTTCTTTGACTCTAGTAGATTTATGTGAAGCACATAGAGTAAATAATCAAGCCAAGCAAACCCCTTTCACTTATTGACATAATGACCGGAGGTGATGATTATACTTTATTCAAAAAGAAAAATATGTTCCAAGATAAATGCATAAAAGCAATGGATGGATAAAGGTTTAGTGAAGTGATACTACAAAGGTTGTCGAAGAAGGGGGATGCCCATTTGTTGTTTGAGTCTTCTTGGAAAAAAATGGGGGTTCCTTGGGCATCCCCGAGCTTAAAGCTCGCACTCTCTTGGTCTTCCCTTGATGGTGATGGCATCCCTAATGAAGTAAACTTTTATCCAAACACAACTTAAACAAAACTGTGAGTTTTGTTAGTCCATAGAAAATCACTAATAGCTCTAGTTGTTGTATATAAAACATGGAAACATGGTAAAACATTAGTTACAACAAGGAACACAATAATAGGCTCTCCTGATGAAGGAGAAACCAAAAGTATGCAAACATATAGCTAACATTCAAGTTGCACAACAACCTGTCAAAACAGACGAGCAGGTAAAGACACAACTTTCAGAAATACTTACATAACTCACAAATTTTTGAAATAATTAGAGTAAATACTAGACATACATGATTCAATTATCTAGGTATTTCAATATTTTATCATGCCCTAGCAATTTTGGGGGATGTTTGCAGTAACAGCAAAACCGTAGTTTCACAAGACACTACCAACATAGTCATAACATTGAAGTTAATGGCAAAACTTAGCACCTTATTAAAAGAAAAGAAAAGAAAAACAAAATTGCTACACAGGTATAGAAATTGTGACTATATTGGAAGTAAAATAAAAAGACATAACTACAGGGTGCCTCCCACAAGTGCTTTATTTAATGCCTTTGAGCTAAGCACAGTTATTGTGAACGATATTCAAGTTTTATCATCTCCACTTCCACCACATAAGTGGAAAATATTATTTCATATGGTTCCTTACAAGGTAGTGGATTTATCAAATGTGAAACTCTCTCTTGCTCATCAATGATTCTCATGAAGAAGGAAACGAGGTCCCCTTCTTCACCCACATGCCCTTTTGCCTTTCCACAAGGTTCTTGTGAAGATAGCCAACACAATTTCTCATATATAGCTTTAGCAATACGTTCTAATTTGTTCTCAATTGTGGCCTTAGATAAGGGTTTGTAAAAATCTTCCTTATTCCATCGTAAAAACCCAATACAAATTCTTCTTATCTCATTATATCATTGGCCCAAGGATTTACTACTAGGATTTTACAATACCAAAGACCTCTCGTGCATCCCTTATAGTAGGTTCAAAAACCCTAATAATGGTATTAAAAATATATTTCTTGTTGTAATCCTCTTTCATATTTTCAGTTCCAAGAATATTCTTTGTAATTTAGAGTGAAGATAAAAGTACATTCTAGATCACCTACAATTTCAATCATAGATTCACAATAGGAATGCGTGGTTCTCAACTTCTCATGATATAGTATTTTTGGTGGCTATTTAATTTTTCTAACAAAGGTTGGGGGAAAATCAACGGTTACCTTACTAGGAACAAAGTTTCCATTATAACTACCAAAACTGATCCTTCTCATTCTAGGAAAAGGTTCCATTGCAACAAACTAGAAAAGAGAAACCAGTTGCCCAAATTATAATTATTTTAGGAGTTTATGGTATTTTGGAAAAATAAAAAGACTAACAATGATAAACATTAATAGTTGAGGAAAATAAATAAAAGAATGAAGATAATAAAAGTGATACATAACCTCTGATATAAGATTACATTCTCGGCAACGGCGCTAGAAACTGTTGGATGCTTGTAGGTGATTAAACCAATGCAAGGTAGTTGAGTCTCCAAGTGCAAGGGTTTGTATAAAGTAATAAGTTTCCCTTAGTGAGAACGAAGGAGTCAATCTGTGGAGGCATATGTTTCCTACACCAATGATAAATTCTGCAACACAGATAAAACTTCCCTTGTGCCCCCAACAACATTAAGGTGCTAACCTTGCTAGATTTGTGTAACATCCCAATTTTCAATTTGGATGTTATTTATAGATCATTCATATGCATCCATGATTTATGCATTTTGTTTCATTTGTTTTAGTTGAATTTTGATCTTAGAACCTTAAGCAACTCAAGGACCAAATTGAGAGAGTTGGAAGTTTCCCAAAAATCCATTTTTGATTTTTCAAAATTCAGAAAATTGGATCAAATTGTTTTTTAATTATTTTCCAATTATTTTGCAAATAAATAAAATAAAGAGAGAATATAAAAGGACTTGTTCAAAAACAACAAAGAAATATTGGAAATTGATTTTTTGAATTTTTGGATACTTTATTTGATTTTATTTGCAAGTTTATTTATTTAATTGTGGAGTAATTAGTACTAAAAAGTATGTTTTTAGTTTAGGCAATTAGGCCCATAAAAATGTTCACTAGGTCATTAATAAGGCCATATATTTATGTGAATTTTTCTGTTATTTTTAGATATATTTTTATATTAGTTCTTCATGTTTCTCTTCTGTGGAAAAATTGTTTTATAAAAAAAAAGAGTTCCCGCCGCCGAACCGGGCCAGGCCAGGCCAGCCAGCCGCGCCTCGCGCCAACTCTGACCGGGAGTCTGGCCGCCGCACGGGAGCGCCGCCGCCATCGTGTCCACCTCGGGCACGCCTCGCCGCCGCCTTGCCCCTCCTCCAGGCCGCCCCTCCCCTCCTTCTTTATAAGCCGGACCCTCCGGGACCTCTCTTTCCTCCCCCCAAGCCGCCGAAGCCACAGTCGCCGCCATCTGCGCTGCCGCCTCGCGCTGCACCACCCCACCGCTCTACCGTCGCCGCCGCCCCGCAAGCCGAAGCCGATGCCGCCGCCCCCGCCCGAGCCGAAGTCGCCGCCGCCGTCTGCCTCACCGCCGACGCCGTCCGCCACCGCGGTAGCCCCCGACCCTCTTGTCTGTCCGATCTAGATCTAACGATCCAGATCTATTTCATTTTTTCGGAATCGTTTTCTTTATTTAGCGAGCGTTCGCTCGTTACGTCTCTACAGCGAACGGTTTTCGTTCTTTAGGTTTCTGTAGCGAACATTCGTTCGTTAGATTTTTCTTTTTCTTTTATTTTTCTAGCAGGGACCTATCCGCTAGTTTTTATTTATAGTCTAGCCCCTGCATTTCGAACTAACACAATTTTTTTGCTCGTTTGCCCGAATTCGATGAAACCAACGCCAAAATCTTCAGAGCCATCTCATCTATCGAGTAAACCAATTCAAAAATATTTTTGAAAGATTTAAAATTTGAATTTCAAGCAGATTTGTATTTGAACTTCTTTTGCTCGTAACTTGAGTTTCGTAGCTCCGTTTTAGTTGATTCTTTTTGCAAATCGAAGCTCTTCACATGTACTTTCTGTTAAAACCTAATCCACATAATTATGGTACTGTTAAAAATGTTTTCTGTTTAGAGTAGTTATTTGCTTGTTTTTGAGTTTTCTAAATCTTTTTTTCTGGTTTTCTTTGCATATTTTGCTTGAGTGCTTATTTATGCTATTGTTTGTTTACGATAGATTTTCCGGAGTGTGAAGCTTGTTATTATGAATCTCTAGAGTTTTCCAATCATCGGCAAGGCAAGTTACACTTTGATCATACTCTTTCATACCCAGTTTTTACTATGCATTAGTTCCACCCTCAAAGATTGCACGAGTATGATTGGGAACATG
The DNA here is from genome assembly GCF_018294505.1 of Triticum aestivum. Lineage (NCBI taxonomy): Eukaryota > Viridiplantae > Streptophyta > Magnoliopsida > Poales > Poaceae > Triticum > Triticum aestivum. Next base: position 118,161,107 of record NC_057804.1, read on the forward strand.
TGGTTTTGCTATGTAGTTCATGAGGTAGGAACCTATTACCTTTGATCACCCCGAGATATACGTTATGCTCATAAATTGCTTAGCCATGCTCGTAGATGAGGATTGGTATGGGTGATTCATGAAAGTTGCGAGAGTAATAATAACTAAGGGAAAGTTAAGGTGAAAACTTTAATACACATCTAGGTGGATTGTTTGGGGCACCTGGAGAAACCAGTGCTTGCCCAAGGGAAATCCCGGAGTACCCGTGTGATTACCCTAGGTCCGCCACCCAGGCTCAAAGGGATCATATGATATTTCATGCCTAAAAACTTCCGTGTGCAGCCACAAGCCATTATGGGCTCTGGCATAGTTGAGTAAGTTGTGTCACCTCTTTCCGTGGTAGACTAGCAGATGTAGAGGGAAAGTAGGTGTACCGGTCTACCCAGGGTTTAGAGGGAATGCTTCAGAAAGACTATGTCTCAATCTTCCAATCATGAATGCGGTCGAGTCTTGCGGGGAAAAGTGCGCAAACCTCTGCTGAGTGTACAAACTGATCATGATTAGCCGTGTCCCCGGTTATGGACAATTTGAGTATCTAGAAGTGAATTATTTGTTGATCTCATCACTCTTTAATTAATGTATTGGGTTTATTATTTATACTTGGTAATTTTGGGATTGAGTTGGAGGAACCTTCTCAATAATGGCATAAACTTGGTAGTAAATAAAATTTATTCCTTTGTTGTAGGAAAAAATTAGCTTTATGCAAAAATTAAACTTAGGGCCTCCACCAGCCAAATATGCATGTAAATATAGTCTCTTTCAATCATTTGCTCTTTAGTGTGATTTTTCCAGCATATTCCATGTGCTGACCTACACGGCTGCAACGTCTCATGTTGCAAAGTTTTTCGACGAAGAATAATGTGTGCTAGGTCGTTGCACTCAGTTTTTTCGTGGAGTTGATGGACTCACTTATCTTTGAAGCTTCCGCAGTTATTTTATTTAGTTGGCCTTCAACCATATTTTTGTAATAAATACTCGTTATGAGGACCTCAATGTAATAAGTGTGTGATTGAACTCTGTTATAATTCCTCGAGTACTATGTGTGTCAGCATACTGATCCAAGGATGATACTTAAGCACAGAGACTTTGATCCATTGGGATCGGGTCGCTACAAGATGGTATCAAAGCCCACATTGATTGTAGGACGCGACCACTAGGAAAAGCCACGTGATACTCTTCTCTATTCATTTCTAATTCTCCTCTATTTCTACTCTATAGATGTCGGACCCCAGGAACAAGTTCACTCAGCCGGATGACAACACCCCCTTTGGAAGACACTTGGAGGAAGTCACGAAATACCTGAACATCGGTCTACCAAGCTTACCGGAACCTTCACTGCAACTTTACCAGAAGAGGAGCGCTGGAGGATCAAAGTTCGTGTTTCGGGAAGGACTTTTGCACCAACTACCAAACCCATCAAGTTTACTTTGGACGCACCAACTTGGAGCTTAGGAAAGAGCATGGTCGCCCATATCACCTTTGGAGGCATTTGTGAGGTGTACCACAAGGATCTTGAAGACACCGTCTACCAGATATGTGGACGCCGGGATGAGCAACGAGAGATGGTTCGCACCAGGAAGGATGGATCTATTGCAGCGTACATACAGAAGATGGATCAACACATTCGTCAATATGAGAATCAGATGTGCGCCATCACGAAGAAGACCAAAAAGGTGATGACCAGGAATATTGAGCTAGAAGAGGAACTCAAAGCAACCTGCGATGGATTTGAAGAGGAAATTGCTGTGCTACTGGAGAAGAATGAAGACATGAAGAGGAGGCTAGGAATACCCGAGGTGAAACAAGAACGTGAAGTGAATATTCATGAATACGACTACATCATACTAGATGACACAGGCAGTGATGAAGATGAAGACAGTGATGAGGATGAAGACAGTGACGATGATGCTGGTGATCATGATTATGAGCCCATGGAGTCTTTCACCGATCAAAATTTCTAGACGACCACCATATTGTTAGTGGAGTTCTTCCAAGTAGTCAGAAATCATTCATGAGATTTTGTAATAGTAGCTTAGATCGATTGTGTGAATCTTGTTTGAATTCGAGTGGTGTGATTTGAATATGTTTGTCTCATATGCATATGGGTAGTGAAATCTCTCTTAGACCTTATTCCATTCTGTTTTCTCACCCCACTAACCCATCAGATGCCTCCGAGACGTGACCCCGAATTCACTTTTCCGCTGGAGCGCACCTGGTTGATCCAACAGCAGAATGCCTTGATGTAGGTGATCATCCAGAACCAAGGCAAAAACAACAACAACCCACCGCCACCACCCCCAGTTGACAACCTAGTCCATTTTCTAAGGTTGAATCTACTGGTGTTCTCTAGCAGGACCGAGCCGATTGTTGCTGATGATTGGCTCTGCAAGATCAGAAGGGAGCTAACAACTACTGGATGCATGGATGCGGAGAGAGTGCTCTTTGCCGCACATCAGCTTGATGGACCCGCAACCTCTTGGTGGGAGAATTTCACCGCCACCTACCCCATTGCTACAGTTACATGGGATCAGTTTCAGCAGGCCTTTCGCACCGCACATGTCTTAGCTGGAGCCATGAGTTTGAAGAGGCATGAGTTCCGCAACTTACGCCAGGGAACTCGTACGTTGGTGCACTATGTGGATGATTTCAACAAGTTAGCTCGCTATGCCCCAGATGATGTGGCCACAGATGCCCCGAAGCAGGAGAAATTTCTTGAGGGACTCAATGATGAGCTGAGTATGCAGTTGATGGTGGCAACCTTCAACAACTACCAGGATCTGGTAGACATGACCCTCATGATTGAAGGCAAGCAACAAGATATATAGATCCGCAAACGAAAGTATGGACAGGGGAAGTACAACTCTGGAGCTTAGCAGAAACCCCGCTATTCCCCGTACTCGGGAGGGCACACTCATCTACCCATGGAGGACATAACCATGGGGTCCATTCGCACAATGTATGAAGTTCACACAACCATAGTGGCCCTAAGAATGGTAATGGGAATGGAGGAAGCAACAGTTAGAGCCGTTCCAACCCCGCAACACCCGCAAAGAAAGATCTGAGTCACATTACCTGTTTCAAGTGCGGGAAGACCGATCACTACGCCACTGAATGTCCTGAGCCAAAGAATGGAAATGGCAATGGTAGATCTGGAAAGAAGCCCAACCCTTTCACCAGAGGTCAGGTGAATCATGTCAATGTGGGGGACATTGACGAGCAGTCGGACGCAGTTGTCGGTAAGTTTTCGATAAATGCATTTACAGCCCTTGTTCTTTTTGACACTGGTGCATCGCCTTCATTCATATCAAGGTGATATGTGGACAAGTTTAAGTTGCCAACCGTAGCCCTTAAGTCACCTATGTTAGTGAGTTCCCCAGGAGCAGAGTATATGGCTAGTCGGGGATGTTATCAGTTGCCATTAACCATAGGTAGACACGTTTTCCTCACATACGTCATTATCCTGGAGTCACAAGGATTGGATGTGATCCTAGGCATGGATTGGCTATCCAAGTACGAGGGAAACATCGATTGTGCCAGTAAATCGATTCTTCTCACCACCCCAAAGGGAAAAAGGATCAAGTATGTGTCTAGGCATGCTCCAAGGAGGACTCAAGTGAATTCCCTTTCGAGAATTGTTCAGGAAGAAGTTCCACTTGTGAAGGATTATCCCGATGTATTTCCACAGGAATTACCAGGCATGCCACTAGACTGAGACATAGAGTTTCTGATCGAATTGTTGCCAGGCACTGGACCAATATCCAAGAGACCTTATCGAATGCCCGCCAATGATCTAGAGGAATTAAGAAGCAGATTAAGGAGTTATTGGAGAAGGTTATATTCGACCGAGTTCATCACCGTGGGGAGCCCTAGTGCTTCTAGTTGAGAAGAAGGATGGATCCTTGAGGATTGTTGTTGATTATCGTGCGTTGAATAAGGTGACAATCAAGAACAAATACCCTCTGCCGATGATCAATGATTTGTTTGACCAGCTACAGGGAGCTAAAGTTTTCTCCAAGATCAATCTCCGGTCAGGATATCACCAACTGAAGATCCAAGAGCAGGATAAACCTAAGATAACTTTTACCACAAGGTATGGGCTTTATGAGTATACAGTTATGTCATTTGGTTTGACTAATGCCCCTGCCTATTTTATGAGTATGATGAACAAGGTGTTCCTGGAGTTCTTGGACAAGTTCATCATGGTGTTCATTGACGATAAATGTATACTCGAAAAATGAAGAAGAACACGAGGAACATTTACGTTTGGTTCTCGAGAAGCTCAGGGAATATCAATTATATGCCAAGTTTAGCAAATGTGAGTTTTGGTTGAAGGAAGTTGGATTTCTCGGACATGTTATATCAGGAGAGGGAATAGCAGTAGACCCTACCAAGGTTGTAGTCGTCACTGAATGGTTGGCACCCACCTCAGTTGGTGAGATACGCAGTTTCCTTGGACTCGCAGGTTATAATCAGAGATTTATTGAGAATTTCTCGAAGATCGTGAAACCCATGACAGAGCAATTGAAGAAATACACCAAGTTTACTTGGACCAAGGATTCTGAGGCCAGTCTTCAGGAGTTGAAGAAACGTTTGGTTACAGCCCCAGTGCTAATTCTCCTAAATATACGCAAGGATTTCCAAATATATTGCGACTCTTCTCGTCAGGGACTTGGAGGCGTTCTTATGCAAGAAGGAAGGGTTGTTTCATATGCCTCACGTCAACTTCGACCTCATGAGTTGAATTACGCCACACATGACTTGGAGTTAGCAGCCGTAGTGCACGTGCTCAAGACCTGGAGACATTTTCTCATCGGTAATCTTGCGATGTTTACACGGATCATAAGAGTTTGAAATACGTCTTCACGCAGAAGGAGTTGAACCTCAGGCGGGGAGATGGTTGGAGCTCATAAAAGATTATGACATGAGATTGCATTATCACCTAGGAAAGACCAATGTCGTGGCTGATGCTTTGAGCCGCAAGAGTCATGGTAATACGCTCATCACAGGAGGATTACCTCAGGAGTTAGCCGATGATCTACGAGAACTTCGCTTGGAGATAGTTCCGAGAGGTCTTGTTGCAGCACTGGAAATTCAGTCCACTTTGCTGGGAAGAATCCGAGAAGCCCAGAAGACGGACAAGGAGATTGCAGAGATAAAAGAAAGGATGAGCAAAGGAAAGGCTAACGGTTTTCGTGAGGATGAGCATGAAACTTTATGGTTTGAGGATCGCATCTATGTGCCCAATGACCCAGAGATCAGGAAGTTAATTCTTCAGGAGGCTCATGATTCGCCTTATTCGATTCACCCAGGCAACACCAAAATGTATCTGGACTTGAAGGAGAGTTTCTGGTGGACAGATATGAAGAAGGATATTGCCAAGTATGTAGTAGTATGTGACGTATGTCAGAGAGTTAAGGCAGAGCATCAGAAACCAGCAGGGTTACTTCAGCCTTTGCCGATACCAGAATGGAAGTGGGATAAACTTGGCATGGATTTCATCACCGGATTACCCAGGACTCATTCAGGTAATGACTCCATCTGGGTTGTAGTTGATCGCTTGACCAAGGTGGCCCACTTCAGCCCCATGAAAACCACTTACACAAGCGCTAAATTGGCGAAGATATACATGGCCAGGATCCTATGTCTGCATGGAGTTCCGAGGACCATCATATCAGATAGAGGAACACAGTTTACTTCGAAGTTTTGGAATCAGTTACACAAAACTTTGGGTACCAGGCTAGAGTTCAGTACAATCTTTAATCCGCAGACAGATGGGTAAATCGAGAGAGTCAATCAGATTCTGGAGGACATGTTGAGAGCTTGAGCACTAGATTATGGATCCAGTTGGGATGATAATTTACCATATGCAGAGTTCTCATATAATAACAGTTATCAAGCCAGTTTGAAGATGGCCCCTTTCGAAGCTTTGTATGGAAGGAGGTGCAGGACACCATTAATGTGGGATGAAGTTGAAGATCGACAGTTGTTCGGACAAGATTTAATCAAAGATTCTGAGGAGAAGGTCAAGTCGATCCGTGATAGACTCAAAATAGCCCAGTCTAGGCAGAAGAGTCATGCGGATACTAAACGCAAGGTGGTAACCTATGAAGTGAGAGATAGAACATACCTTCATGTGTCCCCGCTTCGAGGAGTTAAACGATTTGGAGTCAAGGGAAAGTTAGCACCACGATTTGTGGGACCATACAGAGTCTTGGAACGTATGGGTGAAGTTGCCTACAAGTTGGAATTACCCGAAGGTTTATCAGGAGTTCATGATGTGTTTCGGGTTTCCCAGTTGAAGAAGTGCCATGCAGAGATGGCCGATATTCCTCTGAGAGATACAGTGCCTCTGGAAGCAATTGAGTTGGAGAGTGACCTGACATATGAGGAGAAACCCGTGAAGATTCTTGAGTTTGCCCACTGAGATACTCACAACAAGGTCATCAAGTTTTGCAAGGTTCAGCGGAGTCACCATACCGAGGACGAAGCCACCTGGGAGCAGGAAGAAGACCTCCACAAGGACGACCCACACCTATTTTCTAGCCAACCCAAATCTTGAGGGTGAGATTCATCTTAAGGGGGGGGGTAGGTTTGTAACATCCCAATTTTCAATTTGGATGTTATTTATAGATCACTCATATGCATCCATGATTTATGCATTTTGGTTCATTTGTTTTAATTGAATTTTGATCCTAGAAACCTTGAGCAACTCAAGGACCAAATTGAGAGAGTTGGAGGTTTCTCAAAAATCCATTTTTGATTTTTCAAAATTTGGAAAATTAGATCAAATTGTTTTTTTAATTCTTTTCCAATTATTTTGCAAATAAATAAAATAAAGAGATAAGATAAAAGGACTTCTTCAAAAACAACAAAGAAATATTGAAAATTGAATTTTTGGATATTTTATTTGATCTTATTTCCAAGTTTATTTATTTTATTGCGGAGTAATTAGTACTAAAAAGTTTGTTTTTAGTTTAGGCAATTAGGCCCAGAAAAATGTTCACTAGGTCATTAATAAGGCCATATATTTATGTGAATTTTTCTGTTATTTTTAGATATATTTTTATATTAATTTTTCGTGTTTTTCTTCTCTAGAAAAATTGGTTTATGTAGAAAAGGAGTTCCTGCCGTCAAACCGGGCCGGACCAGCCAGTCGGGCTAGGCCAGCCCAACCCAGCCTCGCCCCGTGCCAACTCCGGTCGGGAGTTCGGGCGCCGCACGGGAGCGCCACCGCCGCCATGTCCGCCTCGAGCACGCCTCACCACCGCCTTGCCCCTCCTCCAGGCCGCCCTCCACTTCCTCTTTATAAGCCTGACCCCCGGGGCCCTCTCTCTCCTCCTCCCAAGCCACCGAAGCCGCAGCCTCCGCCTTCTGCACCGCCGCCGCAGCCGCCTCACGCCGCAACACCCCACCGCTCTGCCGTCGCCGCCGCCCGCCGCCGCCCCACAAGCTGAAGCCGACGCCACCGGCCCCGCTCGAGCCAAAGTCGCCACCGCCATCTACCTCGCCGCCAACGCCGTCCGCCGCCGCGATAGCCCCCGACCCTCTCATCCGTCCAATCTGGATCTGACGATCCTGATCGATTTTGTTTTTTTTTGAATCGTTTTTTTACTTAGCGAGCGTTCGCTCGTTAGGTCTCTACAACGAATAGTTTTTTTCTTTAGGTTTCTATAGCGAACGTTCGTCCGTTAGATTTTTCTTTTTCTGCGAGGGACCTATCCTCTAGTTTTTATTTGCAGTTTAGCCCCTGCGTTTCAAACTAGCACAACTTTTTACTCATTTGCCCGAATTTGATGAAACCAATGCCAAAATCTTCACGGAGATCTCATCTATCTAGTAAACCAACTCAAACATATATTTGAAAGATTTAAAATTTGAATTTCAAGCAGATTTGTATTTGAACTTCTTTTGCTCGTAACTTGAGTTTCGTAGCTCCGTTTTAGTTGATTGTTTTGGCAAATCGAAGCTCTTCACATGTACCTTCTGGTAAGACCAAATACACATAATTATGGTATTGTTAAAAAGTGTTTTCTGTTTAGAGTAGTTATTTGCTTGTTTTTGAGTTTTCTGAATCTTTTCTTCGGTTTTCTTTGCATCTTTTTCTTGAGTGCTTATGTATGATATTGTTTGTTTATGATTGATTTTCAGGAGTGCGAAGCTTGTTACTACGAATTGATACGTCTCTGTCGTATCTATAATTTTTGATTGTTCCATGCCAATATTCTTCAACTTTCATATACTTTTGGCAACTTTTTATACTATTTTTGGGACTAACATATTGATCCAGTGCCCAGTGCCAGTTCCTGTCTGTTGCATGTTTTATGTTTCACACAAAACCAATATCAAACAGAATCCAAACGGGATAAAAATAGGCGGAGAATTATATTGTAATATTTGGGATTTTCCAGAGGAAGAATCAACGCGAAACGGTGTCCGGGGTGGCCACGAGACAGGGGGGCACGCCCCTACCCCTGGGCGTGCCCTGGGATCTCGTGGGCCACCCGTAAGGCGGTTGAGGCTCTACCTTTGCCGCAAGAAAGCTAATTTTATGGGAAAATCTGGGCGAAAGATTCAACCCAATCGGAGTTATGGATCTCCAGATATAAAGGAAACGGTGAAGGGGTAAATCAGGGGAACACAGAAACAGAGAGATAGATCCAATCTCGGAGGGGCTCTCGCCCCTCCCAAGCCATGGGAGCCAAGGACCAGAGGGGAAACCCTTCTCCCATCTAGGGAGGAGGTCAAGGAAGAAGAATAAGAAGAAGGGGGCCCCTCTCCCCCTTGCTTCCGGTGGGGTTTATTATTGGTGCTGTCCTATTGTGCCTTCCGTGTCACGCAAGCGTGAGGGATTCCAGCTGTAGGGTTTGCAATATGTTTATGATTTTCTTATGGTGGGTTGCGTGAGTGACTGAAACACAAACCCGAGTAACTAGGTTGTTTGCGTATGGGATAAAAGGGGACTTGATACTTTAATGCTATGGTTGGGTTTTACCTTAATGAATCTTTAGTAGTTGCGGACGCTTGCTAGAGTTCCAATCATAAGTGCATATGATCCAAGTAGATAAAGTATGTTAGCTTATGCCTCTCCCTCAAATAGAATTGCAACAATGATTGCCGGTCTAGTTATCGATTGCCTTGGACAAATAACTTTCTCATAACAAAAAGCTCTCTACTAATATTTACTTTATTGTTTCTTTATCTAAACAACCCCCAGTTTATGTTTACGTGCTCTTTATTATCTTGCAAACCTATCCTATCACTCCTACAAAGTACTTATTATTTCATACTTGTTCTAGGTAAAGCGAACGTCAGGCGTGCGTAGAGTTGTATCGGTGGTCGATAGAACTTGAGGGAATATTTATTCTACCTTTAGCTCCTCGTTGGGTTTGACACTCTTACTTATCGAAAACTGTTGCGATCCCGTATACTTGAGGGTTATCAAGACCTTTTTCTTGCGCCGTTGTCGGGGAGTCATAGCGTGAGGTCAATATTCTCGTGTGTGCTTGTTTGCTTTATCACTAAGTAATTTTTATTTGCTGTTCTTAGTTGTTCTTTATCTTTAGTTATGGATATGGAACACAAAATACCAAAAAAATTAGATGTACTTCCTACTCATGTAGATGGGGTAACTCCTAAAACCCCCGAATCTCATTATGCGAAAGATATTATGTACTACTTTGATAATCCTGAGAAAGCCCCATTTAACTTTATAATGGGAGACACATTGGATCAACATGAATACTTTAGGGATTATTGCTCGACACAAAAAGGGAAACTGTTATGGGATCAATGTATTATGTTGCGTTGGTATGCCTGGAATCTATGCTTGAGATATGATATTACTTGTTGCTCTAGGATGGAGGCTCCACACCTCCCCTTTTCATGCAAATTTAACGATAATGAAAACTTAGCTTCCTATTCTAATGGTATATATGATTACTATGATGTGGAACAAATAGAAGAATTTGTTGCTTTTGAGGCTGCCTATGATATTGAAGCTTTGTTTGAAAAGTATGAAGCTTTTGATGATGATGGTTATAGGCCGGAAAATCTTGCTATACTTGGTTATTGCTATGAAAATTATGAATAAAATTACTATATTAATGCTTTTATGAAGAAAGTCAACGCTGTCCAAGAAGAGATTAATATTTTGCAGGAAGCTATGGAAGAAGAAATTGATGAAACAATGAGTTCATTGGATGAAAAAGATGATGAGGAGAGCGAAGAACAAAAGGAGGAAGAGCGGATTAGCTACCCGTGCCCACCTTCTAATGAGAGTAACCCTCCAACTCATACATTATTTAATTCCCCTTTGTGCTTACCGAAGGATGATTGCTATGATGATTGCTATGATCCCTTGAATTTGTTTGAAATATCCCTTTTTGATGATGCTTGCTATGTTTGTGGCCAAGATGCCAATATGAATTATGCTTATGGAGATGAACTTGCTATAGTTCCTTATGTTAAACATGAAATTTTTGCTATTGCACCCATGCATGATAGTCCTATTATCTTTTGAATTCTCCCTACTACACTATATCGGAGAAGTTTATGCTTATTAAGGATTATATTGATGGGTTGCCTTTTACCATTGCACATGATGATTTTGATGAATGTAATATGCATATGCTTGCTGCTCCTACTTGCAATTATTATGAGAGAGGAACTATTTCTCCACCTCTCTATGTTTCCCATACTATGAAATTGCAAGAAACTGCTTATACTATGCATTGGCCTTTACTATGTGTGCACGAATTGTTCTTTTATGACATGCCGATGCATAGGAAGAGAGTTAGACTTCGTCATTACTTGATATATGTTACTTTGTGCTCACTACTAAATTACAAATCATTGTTAATTAAAATTGGCTTTGATATACCTTGGGATCCGGGTGGATTCATTACCTGAGCACTATATGCCTAGCTTAATGGCTTTAAAGAAAGCGCTGCCAGGGAGACAACCCGGAAGTATTAGAGAGTCATTTATTTCTGTTGAGTGCTTTCATATAGTTTAAAAACACAAAAAAATAAAAAGGGGAATGTCGGTGTCAAAACCGGCGGATCTCGGGTAGGGGGTCCCGAACTGTGCGTCTAGGCGGATGGTAACAGGAGACGAGGGACACGATGTTTTTACCCAGGTTCGGGCCCTCTTGATGGAGGTAAAACCCTACGTCCTGCTTGATTAATATTGATGATGTGGGTTACAAGAGTAGATCTACCACGAGATCAAGGAGGCTAAACCCTAGAAGCTAGCCTATGGTATGATTGTTGTTCGTCCTATGGACTAAAGCCATCCGGTTTATATAGACACCGGAGAGGGCTAGGGTTACACAAAGTCGGTTACAAAGGTAGGAGATCTACATATCCGTATCGCCAAGCTTGCCTTCCACGCCAAGGAAAGTCCCATCCGGACACGGGACGAAGTCTTCAATCTTGTATCTTCATAGTCTTGGAGTCCGGCCGATGATGATAGTTCGGCTATCCGGACACCCCCTAGTCCTGAACTCCCTCAGTAGCCCTTGAACCAGGCTTCAATGACGACGAGTCCGGCACGCATATTGTCTTCGGCATTGCAAGGCGGGTTCCTCCTCCGAATAATTTGTAGAAGATTGTGAACACCAGGATAGTGTCCGGCTCTGCAAAATAATTTCCACATACCACCGTAGAGAGAATAATATTCACACAAGTTCAATCTGCTGGCGTATTCCGTGGCATGACGTCACACCACAACCAAGCCTTTATTTGAAATGTTTTTATTGTACCACTTCAGCGCGTTTAGCGAAGCGGTTTCCTTGGCACGTCCTGTCGAAGCAGAGATCGTGTTCCCCTTATTCCGGGATTCCCATCAATACGGACATGGGTAACCCAACCGCGCCCATTGCCACGCCCCCTCCATCGAAGGTGGGTTCCAAACGGTCACGGGGACGGCTCTTGGTATTCTTCCTCTTTATAATGAGACCAAGGCCCATTCTTTTTATTCAATCTTCTATCGAATCCGCCCCTCTCCCTGAGTTCCAACACCCAGGGCTCCGAATTCAGGTACCTTCGATCCTCGACAATGTCCGGTCCTGATCTACGAGGCCGGTGGATGCCCTCCTCCGTCATGGAGGAGGACGTGCTAAAGCTGAGAGATGCCAGGTATTTAAGCTACGAGATTTCGCATAGGCTGCCTGCCCGAGGGCAAGTTATCCCAACTCCCGAGCCTGGCGAGATCGTCGTGTTCATGTCTCACTTCCGTCGGGGTTTAGGCTTCCCGACGGATCCCTTCATGAGGGGGCTCATGTTTTACTATGGGCTGGAATTCCACGACCTGGCTCCGGAGTCCATCCTCCTTATCTCATCATTCATTGTCGTTTGTGAAGCCTTCCTCCGCACTACCCCTCACTTCGGCTTATGGCTCAAAACCTTCAACGTGGAGCCGAAGATGATTGAGGGGCGTCAGGCAGAGTGCGGCGGGGCGGTTATAAGCAAGAGGGCCGAAGCTCCATGGCCCAAGGGCTCTTTCCAAGAGGAGCTCGGCTTGTGGCAACATGAGTGGTTTTATATCACCGCTCCCCGGGGCAGCAGGCAGAAGCCGCCGCCCATCTTTCGCTCGGGCCCTCCACAACAGCTGACGTCATGGGTCAACAAGGGGCGTGACTGGGGGTCGCCCAAAGACGTCCCCCTTTTGCAGGACCGGATTCGAGTCCTCCAAGAAAGGGAGATCAATTTGGTCGCAATGGTGCAGGTCATGTTGATCCGGCGCCTACTGCCCTGCAAATGTCGCCCCCTCCGCCTGTGGGAATTTAATCCGGAGGGGCCGCGAGCTCTTCAACACTTCATGGGTTTGACTCCCATGGAGATGTATAAACTGTTCTTCGAATCGCAAGAGACGCATCCGGAATTGACCGAGGACGCTGGCCTAAGCTGCAATCGCCCGGATACTGAAGTAAGTAGCCCTGTGTCCGGACACACCATCCATTTATTTATCGTGAGCTTGCCTTTTAACCAGCTATCCCTGGACAGGAGTGGATAGCACAAGCAAAACTGATACGGTGTCCGGCCCCCCTCCCTGAGACCACGCAGGATCCCATGTTAATCAAAATGTTGGAGGTTGCACCTTCAAATGAGGGCGAAGGGGGGCACGAGGAAACTGCCACCTCTGCCAAGGAGGCGTTTAGTAAGGGAGGCATCGAGAGTCCCTCCTTCCAGGGGGAGAAGCGGAACGCTTCTGAAGACCCGGAGGCCAAGGCCTCAAAGCGGGGAAAGAAATCTGTACCGGAAGGTCCTGCACCAGAAAGCGCCCCGGCCGTACTGTCTCCTCGGAGGAATCAGCCCTCTAACGAGCCATAAGTAAAAAGGGGGATTTTATAATTATTAGACACCCCTGCTTAATGTCTAAAGGTAACCGAAGTTTTTACCTTGTAGTTCGGATCTCAGCCCATCTCAGCATAGCTCATCTTCGGGAGACCTTCGTCCTGAGATGATGGAGAGCGAAACGCCTCCATCTGCCGCCCCATCGCATGGGGCGGACGGCCCTGAGGTGTCGTCGCGGAGGGTCTCCCCGAGTCCGGCGGGGCCGGAGAGTTCGGCACCCATTGGAGTACGGCCGGTGGAGCTGCATGATTTGCTTAATAGGGCGTCCATCTCAGAAGATCACCGCACATTAATGGGTAATGTGATTGAGAGGATCTCGTCCGTCGAAAGCGGGTTGTATGAGGTCGTCGGAAGTTTACTGACGGGATTTGAGGTACGCAAAAAATGACATACCTGTTGACAGTTTTGCACATGAAGTGCGCCCTGTATAGTAGCCCCTGAGACTTGGTATGCTGTCGAAAACGGCAGCGTGCCTAGGATCATAATCTCAGTTATTAACTGTCGCCTTTCCTATGCAGGTGGCGGAATGTTCGGTGGCCAGCCGGACGGATGGATTCGCCGAGCTGAAGAAGCAACTCGACGCTGCAGATGCGGACATCTCGCTGGTCAATAAACAACTTGATGAGTCACAAGGTATGTGATTGCGCCGCGGTCACTTAGTAAGGGAGCTGATGCCCATTCCTTACAAGTTGTATGCTTGATGCAGATGGTGCTGCTGCTGTGGAAGACCTTCGAGCAGAACTTGCTCGGGCCAAGGAGCAAGCCAGAAAAAGCGAGGCGTCTGCCTTGAAGGCAGCGGAAGAGCTAGAAGCCGAGAAGGCTGCTCACTGTCGAAGCAGGGAGGAGATGGCCGGAATGGCCATGAAATTAAAAGTTGCTACCAACCGCCTAGAGGTTCTTGAAGGAGAACGCCGAGCAGAGCAAGAGGACCTGAAGAAGGCCGATGCCGAAGCCAAGGATGCCCGTAGTGCGATGCGGGCTATGAAGGAGGAACTGCGTCAGGTCGGAGACATTGTGGCTGGAAAGCCCTTTATGCTGCGTAGGAAGTTCACGGATCCGAAGTATGCTCAGCTGGGCCGATTGTACGGTGCGGAGGATCCTTATCTGGACTTGGCGGCGTGTGCGGCTGACGCAGTCGTGCACTTTCGAAGCCAGGAGGATCATGAAATGGAAGAGCTTTTCAGGTCTCAATTCCATAGTCCGGAGCGTCCACTTCCATTGAGTGATCGGCTGGTTGAGTGAGCTGAGCTGAATAGATTGTCCGGACTGGCCATGACGGATGTGGTAACTCATCTGTGGCTGAAAAGCCCCAAGCCGAAGAGTTATTTTGGCTTGTTGCAGCAATTCCTTGGGACAGTGCCGCATATTAAGGCGATGAAGCGGTCAGCATGCATAGAATGTGCGCGGATGGCTCTCGCCCATGGTAAAACATACTGGGCGGAGATGGATGCCACCGCTGTTGCATCCCGGGGTTCGGACAAAAGCCGATTCCCCACCGAGCATTACTTTGAGGAAGTCCTGCAGGGCGCTCGTATAATAGAGTCGCAGTGCTTGAAAGATGTTATGTTTGAATGACATGTATGATTTCTAAGATCATGTTTATAATGCAATGACTTTTTATACTTGTGTGTTCAAGTATTGAACTATCTCCTGTGCGGCCGTATATGTATGTATAATCTGAAAGATGGCAGTCTTTGGCTTCAGCCCCCACGCACATGGTGCGGGGGTGTTTGCAAAAAGAAAAACACTTTTTCACACTTAATCCAACATCTTGGTCCTTTTAAGGAGGTGATAGCATAGCAAACTAGGCAACCGGACTATAATGCTTTATCACTTTCACTTAGCCATAGGAGCTCGAATGTGGGGCTACTATATAGCCCCTGATGGCACCGCGCTTCTCCGAACTTGGGGCGCGTATGTGCCTGACCGGGAAGCGGTCCTTCATCAAAGCGGAGGAATTCTAAACATTCCAATGGTCGATCGAGTGGTTGACCAGTCTCTCGCTATATCATGACAGTCAGTTTTTGGCTTTCTCTACTGAGGTGCTCTCCCGGCCGAACCGGGGCACAATCGCAGTAGTTCTCCTGGTGCCGCATTAGCCGATGATACGGAACGTAAGGCAGCAAAACACAGGAGCCGGGCAAACCCAACATTTGACCAAAGACATGATTCAGAGCTGATGCATATAAGGCCTAACTCGAGACGCCGAACACTCCCTGAGGTGTTCGGTCTTTATGATATCGGGCAGAAGAAAGCCCTAAGCCCCTAGTGTCCAGGTACAGGCGGGAGCTTCTGACGCGGCCGATGCCAAAACGCCAGCCTCCTCCTCGGCTCTAGTAGGAAACCGGGGGATGTGTATTAACAAGAGACAGTGAGAAAGGTTTACGCAGGGTCTTAATCTGAAAAGAATCCTTGCAACGGGTCCCTACTGCACGTCTGCACCTGTGTCTCCGTTGTGCTGTATCCTGGACGGGTGTAGCACGTGCTTCATCTGTAAAAGAGAAGGACTTAGTTTCTAAGAAATATCATGCAAAAAGTGTATCAAAATAAAGTATAATTTGGAAGATGAAGAAAGTTGAGCTTTATTGGCTTTCATCATTTATGCATGCGGCCCCCTAAAAAAAGGGGTATGCGGCTGGGAAGCCCCTTGCCGGACTCGTCTAACCATGTCCGAGGTCTAAATGACCTGTTTTTAGGGGCTTTGACCTGCAAGGTCGGAATAATGTGTGGCTGTCTAGGCAGCCGCACATTCTCCGTGGTCGAGAGACACCTGGAGTTTTAAGAATATGCCACGTGGACCGGGCATTTTTAAGCGTAAGAGACGTGTAATGCGGTATTGCATGAAAGCGCGCGAAAGCTGCACGCCCCAGTAGTGCTTAAGGGCTACTGCTAAATGGGGCGATGGAGGGTGAGCTTTTCGCGACGGAGGTTGTCGGATGAACCGAACACGACCCCTAGTGGTACAGAGCCTGTAAAATTGGCTAAAAAGGCCTGGCTTCACTCCTTTGAAGGAAGTGCTGCTATAGCGAATTTTGGTGGGTTCTATCCCCAGTCTGCGGACGGTGTCCTGGTATAGCAGGGGCCGCGCTGCGTGTTATCACATGAAGTGAGTTCACTGTTTTGACTTCTAATGGGAAAGTCTTTTGGTTTCCGGAGCGCTGCTCTTGGGTTTCGTCACTGTCACTTGGTGTGTCGAGCCCTTTGTGTTCGGCGTTAAGTCGGCCGGACTGCTTGAAGACCCAACAATCTCTGTGGGTATGGTTTGCAGGCTTCCCGGAGGTACCGTGTATTTGACACAGTCTATCCAGAATCTTGTTGAGGTTGGATAACTCGTCATTGTTATCCTTTAAGGACAGTGTTTTGTTGTTCGGCCGAGAGCTTTTGAATCCGGCGTTGACCGCCGTACTATTTGGGCCATTCTCCTTGTTCCGGCGCTGATCTTTTTGCGTCGTGATTTCCCATTTCCATCCCTGATTTCGGATGTACTCGGGTCGCTGGTGCTGCATCTAGCCAACCAGCTGTCTTCCCCCGCGCAAAAGCGGGTCATGAGACTTGTTAGTGCGGCCATTGTTCTTGGTTTTTCCTGGCCGAGGTGTCTGGCGAGCCCTTCGTCTCGGACATTGTGTTTGAAGGCTGCCAAGGCTTCAGCGTCCGGACAGTCGAGTATTTGGTTCTTTTTAGTGAGAAACCTGTTCCAGAATTTGCGTGCTGATTCTCCGGGCTGTTGAGTTATGTGACTTAAATCATCTGCATCCGGAGGCCGGACATAAGTCCCCTGAAAGTTTGCTCGAAACGCATCCTCAAGCTCTTCCCAACTCCCAATCGTATTTTCTGGGAGGCTTTTAAGCCAATGCCTGGCCGGCCCTTTGAGCTTGAGGGGAAGGTATTTTATGGCATGGAGATCGTCTCCTCTTGCCATGTGTATGTGTAGGATATAATCCTCAATCCAGACTCCGGGGTCTGTTGTTCCATCGTATGCCTCTATGCTTATGGGTTTAAATCCCACTGGAAATCCATGATCCAGTACCTCGTCGGTAAAACATAGTGGGTGTGCGGCGCCCCTGTATTTGGGTGTGCTGTTGTCTTCAAATGCTCGGCTGGTTGTGTTACTTCCTGGAGTCTTCTTTTTTGGCCCATAGATAGACCTGGCCGGGTTATCCTTTTTCTGAAGATCTTTATGCTAATCATGTGCCGGCTTGTGTGTGGCGCCTCGTGTTGCTCTTGGCCTGTCATCTGGTCGTCTATCCGGCCAGGTGGCCGCTTTCTTTTTTGACTGCGGGGGCTCGAAGGCCTCCTCGTCAAATTCGGGCAACAACTTGTGCTTCGGGTAGCTCTTTGTCTGGTGACTAGTGCCATATTTATCTGTGGTGTTGAGTACTTTGCTCCATCTTATTCTAAGTGTGGCTTCCGCTGTTTTGAGCTTCCGCTTTTGCTTCTTCAAACTTCTTGCAGTGGAGACGAGCCTGTTATGGAGATTCGTATGCTCTGGTGATGTGAGATCATGTTCGCCGGGGATGGGTTGCTTGTCCGGTTCATGTCCGGCTGGCTGCTTGTTTACGTGTGCGTCGTCCACTGCTTCGCCCTGCTCTAGGGCCGGGTCCATATGGGTACCGTTTTTGTTGGTACCGGTCTTCGGGCGGCGCTTGCGTCGCCGCTTTGTTTGTCTGTTGGGGGAGTTGTCCTTCGCCACGTCCCATTTTTCCTCATTGTCGCTTCCTTTTGGTGTGTCCACCATGCATACGTTGTGGGATGGGGTGGCTTTCCTGCACCTGTTAGGCGCTGGTTCTTGGTCGTCTCTGGCATCGTCACCGTCGATGTCCTCAGAGTCGTAATCTAGCATGTCGGTTAGGTCGTCGATAGTGGCTACCAAGTGGGTGGTCGGTGGGCTCTGAATTTCTTCGTCGTCTGCATCCCAACCGTCCTGGCCGCAGTCCGGCCAGGCCTCTCCTGATAACTAGAGGTACTTTAGCGAACTCAAGATGTCGCCAAAAGGTGAGTGTTGAAAGATGTCCGCCGCGGTGAACTCCATGATCGGCGCCCAATCGAATTCGACTGGAGGGGGCGCGGGAGGTCCGAAGTCCGGCAAGGAGTCCGGCACCTCGGAGTCACGAGCTTCATGGGGGACAAGATCGGTGTTCGGCTCTATCGCCGTAGAGGTTGCAGCCCCCGAGGTGGTGTCTAGCCATCCGTCCTTGGTCTGTGCAGCCGGCTCCGAGTCGAAGATCGGAGCAGGTTCGAGTGCGGCCTCCAGGGTACTGTTCGGCTGCAGAGCTAAATCATGCCCATCGTGATAGTACGGCACGCTCGGCTGTGGCTCGAATCCGTCGAGGATCAAGTCCCCGCGGATGTCAGCCGTGAAGTTCAAACTTCCAATCTGACCTGACGGCCAGGGGCGTAGCCTTCGATCTGCTCCAGCTAGCCAAGCGAATTGGCCCGCAGTGCGAAGCCGCCGAATACGAAGATCTGTCCGGGAGGAAGGTCTCACCCTGGACTGCATCGTTGTTGATGATCGAAGAAGCCATCGAGCCTATCGGTGACGACACAGAGGAACTCTCAATTAAAGCACCAATGTTGGTGTCAAAACCGGCGGATCTCGGGTAGGGGGTCCCGAACTGTGCGTCTAGGCGGATGGTAATAGGAGACGAGGGACATGATGTTTTTACCCAGGTTCGGGCCCTCTTGATGGAGGTAAAACCCTACGTCCTGCTTGATTAATATTGATGATGTGGGTTACAAGAGTAGATCTACCACGAGATCAAGGAGGCTAAACCCTAGAAGCTAGCCTATGGTATGATTGTTGTTCGTCCTATGGACTAAAGCCATCCGGTTTATATAGACATCAAAGAGGGCTAGGGTTACACAGAGTCGGTTACAAAGGTAGGAGATCTACATATCCGTATCGCCAAGCTTGCCTTCCACGCCAAGGAAAGTCCCATCCGGACACGGGACGAAGTCTTCAATCTTGTATCTTCATAGTCTTGGAGTCCGGCCGATGATGATAGTTTGGCTATCCGGACACCCCCTAGTCCGGAACTCCCTCAGGGAACCTAAAAACTTTTCAAAAAGGAAAGTGAAAGTGAGAAAGACAATCATTGTTGAAGTGGGAGCTAGCCTTGAACTTTGTTCATGCTCACGGAAACTTTGTGAATCTTAATTACAGAAACTTTTCATCAAAAATAATTATCCCCTTGTACAATTCCTTTGTATTATAAAAATAATGTGTTAAGGTTTGCCTTTAGGATGTTTACAATGCTTGTTGGTTTGTATGGTGTAGGACAGAAACTTTGGCTGTAGTGCACAATTTTTCATTTTTAACTGGAACATCAATTGGTTCTGATTCCTTTTGCACTGTCTTGATATACAACTTGTTTATTTTTCCTAATTTGGTAGAAATTTTGGGGTACCAGAAGTATTGTGATTGTTCAGATTGCTACAGACTATTCTGTTTTTGACAGATTCTGTTTTTGACGCATAGTTTGCTTGTTTTGATGAAACTATCAATTTATATCAGTGGATTAAGCCATGGAAAAGCTATATTACAGTAGACACAATGCAAAAACAAAATATGAATTAGTTTTCAACAGTACTTAGAATGGTGATTTGCTTTATTATACTAACGGATCTTACCGAGTTTTCTGTTGAAGTTTTGTGTGGATGTAGTGTCTAATCGAGGATGTCTCGATATGAGGAAAAGGAAGAGAGGCAAGAGCTCAAGCTTGGGGATGCCCGAGGCACCCCAAGTAAATATTCAAGGAGACTCAAGCGTGTAAGCTTGGGGATGCCCCGGAAGGCATCCCCTCTTTCTTCAACAAGTATCGGTATGTTTTCGAATTCGTTTCGTTCATGCATTATGTGCAAGTCTTGGAGCGTCTTTTGCATTTAGTTTTCACTTTTATTTTATACACCATGCTGGTATGAGATAGTCCTTGGTTGATTTATAGAATTCTCATTGCACTTCACTTAAATCTTTTGAGTATGGCTTTATAGAATGCTTCACGTGCTTCACTTATATCATTTGAAGTTTGGATTGCCTGTTTCTCCTCATATAGAAAACGACTATTTGTAGAATGTTATTTTGCCTCACTTATAATTGTTAGAGCGTGGGCACATCTTTTGTAGAAAGAACTATACTCTCTTGCTTCACTTATATCTTTTTAGAGAGATGACAGGAATTGGTCATTTACATGGTTAGTCATAAAATCCTACATAACTTGAAGATCGCTGAATATGATATGTTTGATTCCTTGCAATAGTTTTGCGATATAAAGGTGATGATATTAGAGTTATGCTAGTGGGTGGTTGTGGATTAGTAGAAACACTTGTGTTGAGGTTTGTGATTCCCGTAGCATGCGCGTATGGTGAACTGCTTTGTGATGAAGTTGGAGCACAATTTTATTTATTGATTGTCTTCCTTATGAGTGGCGGTCGGGGACGAGCGATGGTCTTTTCCTACCAATCTATCCCCCTAGGAGCATGCGCGCAGTACTTTGTTTTCAATGGCTTGTAGATTTTTGCATTAAGTATATGAGTTCTTTATGACTAATGTTGAGTCCATGGATTATACGCACTCTCACCCTTCCATCATTGCTAGCCTCTTCGGTACCGTGCATTGCCCTTTCTCACCTTGAGAGTTGGTGCAAACTTCGCCGGTGCATCCAAACCCTGGGATACGATACACTCTATCACACATAAGCCTCATTATATCTTCCTCAAAACAGCCACCATACCTACCTATCATGGCATTTCCATAGCCATTCCGAGATATATTGCCATGCAACTTCCATCATCATCATATACATGACTTGAGCATTCATTGTCATATTGCTTTGCATTATCGTAAGATAGCTAGCATGACGTTTTCATGGCTCGTCCGTTTTTTGATGTCATTGCTATGCTAGATCATTGCACATCCCGGTACACCGCCGGAAGCATTCATATAGAGTCATATCTTTGTTCTAGATATTGAGTTGTAAGTAAATAAAAGTGTGATGATCATCATTATTAGAGCATTGCCCCAGTGAGGAAAGGATGAAGGAGACTATGATTCCCCCACAAGTCGGGATGAGACTCCGGACTTTACGAAAAATAAAAGAGGCCAAAGAAGCCCAAATAAAAAAAAGAGGCCAAAGAAGCCCACCAAAAAGAAAAAAAAAGAAAAGAAAAAAAGAAAAAAAATGAGAGAAAAAGAGAGAAGGGGCAATGTTACTATCCTTTTACCATACTTTTGCTTCAAAGTAGCACCATGTTCTTCATAGAGAGAGTCTCCTATGCTTTCACTTTCATATACTAGTGGGAATTTTCATTATAAAACTTGGCTTGTATATTCCGATGATGGGATTCCTCAAATGCTCGAGGTCTTCATGAGCAAGCAAGTTGGATGCACACCCACTTAGTTTCAGTTTGAGCTTTCATACACTTATAGCTCTAGTGCATCTGTTGCATGGCAATCCCTACTCACTCGCATTGATATCTACTGATGGGCATCTCCATAGCCCGTTGATACACCTAGTTGATGTGAGACTTTCTCCCTTTTTTGTCTTCTCCACACAACCTCCACCATCATATTCTATTCCACCTATAGTGCTATATTCCACCTATTGTATTGCGTGAAAGTTGAAAAAGTTTGAGATTACTAAAGTATGAAACAATTGCTTGGCTTGTCATCGGGGTTGTGCATGATTAAATACTTTGTGTGATTAAGATAGAGCAACAACCAGACTATATGATTTTGTAGGGATAACTTTCTTTGGCCATGTTGTTTTGAAAAGACATGATTGCTTTATTGGTACGCTCGAAGTATTACTGTCTTTATGTCAAATGATAGACTATTGCTTTGAATCACTCGTGTCTATATATTCATGCCATGATTAGACATATGATCAAGATTATGCTAGGTAGCATTCCACATCAAAAAATACTTTTTTATCATTTACCTACTCAAGGACGAGCAGGAATTAAGCTTGGGGATGCTGATACGTCTCCGTCGTATCTATAATTTTTGATTGTTCCATGCCAATATTCTTCAACTCTCAAATACTTTTGGCAATTTTTATACTATTTTTGGGACTAACATATTGATCCAGTGCCCAGTGCCAGTTCTTGTCTGTTGCATGTTTTATGTTTTGCAGAAAACCAATATCAAACGGAATTCAAACGGGATAAAAACGGACGGAGAATTATTTTGGAATATTTGGGATTTTCCGGAGGAAGAATCAACGTGAAACGGTGTCCGGGTGGCCACGAGATAGGGGGGCATGCCCCCTACCCCTGGGCGCGCCTTGGGCTCTCGTGGGCCACCCGTAAGGCGGTTGAGGCTCTACTTTTTCCGCAAGAAAGCTAATTTTATGAGAAAAATCTAGGCGAAAGATTCACCCCAATCGGAGTTACAGATCTCCAGATATAAAGGAAACAGTGAAGGGGTAGAATCAGGGGAACACAGAAACAGAGAGATAGATCCAATCTCGGAGGGGCTCTCGCCCCTCCCAAGCCATGGGAGCCAAGGACCAGAGGGGAAACCCTTCTCCCATCTAGGGAGGAGGTCAAGGAAGAAGAAGAAGAAGGGGGGCCCTCTCCCCCTTGCTTCCGGTGGCACCGGAGCGCTGGGCCATCATCATCACCGCGATCTTCACCAACACCGCCACCATCTTTACCAACATCTACACCAACTCTTCCTCCCTCTATGCAGCGGTGTAACCTCTCTCTTACCCACTGTAATCTCTACTTAAACATGGTGCTCAACGCTATATATTATTCCTCAATGATGTATGGCTATCTTATGATGTTTGAGTAGATCCATTTTGTCCTATGGGTTAATTGATGATCGTGATTGGTTTGAGTTGCATGTTTTATTATTGGTGCTGTCCTATTGTGCCCTCCGTGTCGCGCAAGCATGAGAGATTCCCGCTGTAGGGTTTGCAATATGTTTATGATTTGCTTATGGTGGGTTGCGTGAGTGACTGAAACACAAACCCGAGTAAGTAGGTTGTTTGCGTATGGGATGAAAGGGGACTTGGTACTTTAATGCTATGGTTGGGTTTTACCTTAATGAATCTTTAGTAGTTGCAGACGCTTGCTAGAGTTCCAATCATAAGTGCATATGATCCAAGTAGAGAAAGTATGTTAGCTTATGCCTCTCCCTCAAATAGAATTGCAACAATGATTACCGGTCTAGTTATCGATTGCCTTGGACAAATAACTTTCTTATAACAAAAAGCTCTCTACTAATATTTACTTTATTGTTTCTTTATCTAAACAACCCCTAGTTTATGTTTGCGTGCTCTTTATTATCTTTCAGACCTATCCTATCACTCCTACAAAGTACCTCTAGTTTCATACTTGTTCTAGGTAAAGCGAATGTCAAGCGTGCGTAGAGTTGTATTGATGGTCGGTAGAACTTGAGGGAATATTTATTCTACCTTTAGCTCCACATTGGGTTCGACACTCTTACTTATCGAAAACTGTTGCGATCCCGTATACTTGCGGGTTATCACGAATCTCTAGAGTTTTCCGATCATCAGCAAGGCAAGTTACACTTTGATCATACTCTTTCATACCCACTTTTTACTATGCATTAGTTCCACCCTGAAAGATTGCATGAGTAGGATTGGGAACATGTGGTTTTGCTATGTAGTTCATGAGGTAGGAACCTATTACCTTTGATCACCCCGGGATATATGTTATGCTCATAAATTGCTTAGCCATGCTCGTAGACGGGGATTGGTATGTGTGATTCATGAAAGTTGCGAGAGTAATAAGAACTAAGGGAAAGTTAAGGTGGCAACTTTAATACACATCTGGGTGGATTGTTTGGGGCACCTAGAGAAACCAGTGCTTACCCAAGGGAAATCACGGAGTACCCGTGTGATTACCCTAGGTTCGTCATCCAGGCTCAAAGGGATCATATGATATTGCATGCCTAGAAACCTCCGTGTGCAGCCACAAGCCATTATGGGCTCTGGCATAGTTGAGTAAGTTGTGTGACCTCTTTCCGTGGTAGACTAGCAGATGTAGAGGGAAACTAGGTGTACCGGTCTACCCAGGGTTTAGAGGGAATGCTTCAGAAATACTATCTCTTGATCTTTCGATCATGGATGCGGTCGAGTCTTGTGGGGAAAAGTGCGCAAACCTCTTTAGAGTGTACAAGCTGATCATGATTAGCCGTGTCCCCGGTTATGGACAATTTGAGTATCAGGAAGTGAACTATTTGTTGATCTCATCACTCTTTAATTAATGTATTGGGTTTATTATGTATACTTGGTAATTTTGGGATTGAGTTGGAGGAACCTTCTCAATAATGGCATAAACTTGGTAGTAAATACAATTTATTCCTTTGTTGTGGGGAAAACTTGGCTTTATGCAAAAATTAAACTTAGAGCCTCCATTAGCCAAATATGCGTGTAGATATAGTCTCTTTCATTCATTTACTCTTCAGTGTGATTTTGCCAGCATATTCCATGTGCTGACCTACACGGCTGCAACGTATCATGTTGCAGAGTTTTCCGACGAAGAATAAGGTGCGCTAGGTCGTTGTCATGCACTTAGTTTTGCCGTGGAGTTGATGGACTCATTTATCTTCGAAGCTTCCACGGTTATTTTATTTAGTTGGCCTTCAGCCATATTTTTGTAATAAATACTCGTTATGAGGACCTCGATGTAATAAGTGTGTGATTGAACTCTGTTATAATTCCCCGAGTACTGTGTGTGTCAGTATACCGATCCAGGGATGACACTTAAGCACAGAGACTTCGATCCATTGGGATCGGGTCGCTACAATTTGCTAGTTGTACAAGATATTAAGCAATAAGATGGTATTTACTATTTTTAAATTTTTGGAACAAATAAAAAATATATAAATAAGATATGTTTAAAGTGTTTTCTTGTAGTAATCTGGTCCTGGGTTCATAGGTCCACCAATAGTAATTCTCCATAAGATAAAAGGTACATCCAAATAACATAGATATATGAAAATTGAAATATCTCATGTCCACGTCAGATTGCGAGTACTTTGTTCATATTATTAATGTTGTATGTCCATAATTTCATAGACTGAGAGCCATGCATCTATGGCTAATAATCAACTCTTCACTGAGATTATCTGCATCATTCAAGTATTAGGTAATAAACAGATGATTACATTAAAGCAACATGGCATACCTTTTGATTAACATGATTTCCATAGAGGCCATATACAGTCATTTATTCTTAGTGATAAAAATACAACGCAAACATTTTCTATTATTGTCGCCATGGTATATTACTTGCAAGATTAAACCAAGCTAATGCATACCACTCCCTCTACTGATTAGTCATCTAAACTGGTCAAAAGAGGATAAATAATCGAAGAGAAATGTGTTTCTATAAACCAAACACAGGGCATCAACACAACATGAACATAAAAAATTAATTCATCACATGATCAACATCACTGCTAGGTTTACATCTGATGGACCACAATCATGATAGAGAGCTCATGTGGCTATTCTATTGAACAACAAGGGGGAGAGATTACATATTCGCTACTTCCATGAACACATGGGTCTAGAGTGTGTAGTACTCACAACTCATATTGAAGCAACGATGGCCGATGGCGATGACTCCTACATCCAATAGAGTATTGAATCTGTGCTGAAATGGAGATTGCATCGGAATATAAATTGGAAGCGGAGAAGAAAATTCCAATAAATAGGAAGGAGTTCATGTGGCCTATAGATAGCCAGCTGCAAAGTAAGGGTGCCAGTGGGCTTATGGTGGGCCTAGGTGCCTAATGCATGCGCCATAGGGCACGAGGCGCCTCGTTCAGGCTCCTGGGACCATTGGCCCTCCGCACGTTGTGCCTCTTTGCATCATTGCACCTTCGAGTATTCTATGGCCTTTTATAATTTCTCAAAATTTTCTAAAAAGCGTAGCTATTTTATTTTCCTGGAACCCAAAAACAACTGAAAAGAGGAACTAGCACAGGGAACTGAATTAACAGGTTAGTTCCAAAATAAAATATAGAAAAATTACATAAACGATGGATAATAGGAATGAAATATAAAACACTACTGCAGGTTGCTGCTAACGCGGCACTACGATCAGAGACCCTTTGAAAAAATTGTGTGCGATGCATTAATTACAAACAATGATGTAAAACACCATCAAAAAAGATGCAAAACGTTTGCGATGGCGGAGACATCAAACATGGTTCAGATTTTAGTTGCATGTGTGATGCAGGGCATACGATTGAACCATACGAACTATTTGCGATGAGACAGAACAATAGAAATGGGCAACCATATCAAGGTGTGTGCGATATACGACATACAGTTTGCTCAGATGAACTGTTTGCTATTAGGGAATGCAACAGAAATGGTTAGCCAGATCAAGGTGTGTGTGATATACGACATACAGTTCACTCGAACGAACTGTTTTCGATTAGGGAACACAACATAAATGGTTCAACTTAACAAGATGTGTGTGATATGCGGCATACGATTCACATAGATGAACTATTTGCGATGAGCCAAAAAACACAAACGATTCGTGTAAACAAGATGTGTGTGATACACGGCAAACAACCCACTCAGATTAACTGTTTGCGATGAGAAAATATAACAGATAGTTACTAGGGTTAATTCGTGTGCTATTCTGTGTGTACTAAAAACTTTGAAAAATGCATACTAGTTGCTTGCGATGGCTAGGAGTATCGCACATGATGCGTGTACGAGTACTCGTGTGCGATGATTAGTAAGTTACACATACGTTTCCTTATGTTAACACGTGTGTGGTAACACGTGACACCGCATATGGTTTTCGGGTTGTGTGCTCCACTTAGTCTTCCCGCGCTCCAGTGAAGGCTTCCTATGCTCCAGTGAAGGCTTCCCACGCTCCATAGGGGTGAATTGTAAAACCTCCAATCCCCTAGCCAGCTGCTAGCTATAAATAACCACAGAATGGCCGCCGGCGGTGAGTTGCTACTAATTCACTTGCTAGCTAGTTACCCAAACATACCGGCATACCCCCAATGGCCGACGATAGGATGGAGTTGTGCAATGGGAATGGGCGCCGGAGATCTAATGTCTACTACACACACTACAAAAAAATACGCTTCCGTGATGATACGTGTTTGTCACAGTAGGTCGCGTTTTTTGTCATGCATGTACATCCATGACAAATTTATGACAGAATCAAGATAGGCATACCTGTGCTGTCGTAGAAGTGTTCCATGACATTACCAAAATTATCATCACGGAAGTGTCCACTTCCATGACGATAAATCGCGCGTCACAGAAGTGCTTTCGTCAAGGGTGACCGACACGTGGCATCCACCGTAATGGAACACCGTTAAGCTATCGGGTCAGGTTTTGGATTCGATAACCCGTTAACAGCCCCGACCAATGGGGATTTTCCACATGTAAAATCATCATTGGCCGGAGGAAACACGTGTCGGCTCACCGTTGGGACAGATGTCATCCACTCATTGGACGGAAGACGCCTATGGTACGTTGACACGTGGCACGGCCCAACAGAGGCCCATTCCTGTGAAAAGGCCGGTCTAGTAAAAATTAGCAGGCCAGCCCATATAAGGCCTACTTGTGTCAGGTCCATTTAAGCCCATGGCCCATACGAGATGAGCCAATTCGGACCATCAATGGCCCGGTAAAGATTTGACACCATTGCAGCCCATCGTCAATTCGAGCCCTTTAACAGCCCGCTATATATCTGGGCTCAATATCGGCCCGATGAGATTTCGGCCTGTTAACGGTCCGTTTAATGGATGGGCCAATTTTCAGGATGTACATCTTTCAGCCTTTTAGCGACCCATTTAAATGTTGGGCTAGTTTCCGGCCCGGTGTGTCTTTCAGCTTGTTGACGGCCCATAAATCTGATGGGCCATTTGTTGTCGGACCTGAGTTTTGGCCTTTTAGCGGCCCATTTAAGTGTTGGGCCAATTTTTTGGCCCGGTGTCACTTTCAGCCTGTTGACGACCCATAAATCAGTTGGGCCATTTTTAGTCGGACCTGAGTTTTGGCCTTTTAGCGACCCATTTAAGTGTTGATCCAATTCCCGGCCCTGTGTGACTTTCGGCCTGTTAACGGACCATAAATGAGTTGGGCCATTTGTAGTCGGACCTTAGTTTTGGCCCTTTAACGGCCCATGCCCTTCATGGTCCAATACCAGCCCGGTTTCTCTTTCGTCCAGCTAAAGGCCCACAACACAGTTGGGCCATTTACAATATGACCTGACTTTCGGCCTCTTAGCGGCCCATGGTCTTCATGGTCCAGTACAAGCCCGTTGTCTCTTTCGGCCTGCTAAAGGCCTACAGTATAGTTGGGCCATATGTAGCCCAAACTTAGTAACGGCCTGTTAACGGCCCATGAAATAAACTGGGGCCTGCCCGCTTCGATGTCGGCCTGTTAACGACCCGGGAGGTAAGAGGGCCGACCATTAACTTTCGGCCTAGTAACGGCCCATTAACTTAATGGGCCCACTAAAGTTCGTACATGTCTTTAGGCCAAATTAGATAATTTGAGCCCATTACGACGAGCAATTATGCACAGAACCAAAACCGATCATGCAAAGGTACGGCATACAGGGAATAACGTTGCACATCCAGCATATATTACAGGAAATTACATCCACTGGGAAATCAAAGATTGATGCCAGTGCAAATAAATGAGCAGAACCTAACCATGTACAACGTCACAATCTGCAACCTCAGCACAAATGATGCCCATAAGCATGTGGGCAAGTTCTTTCTGCTTTGCTACACTGTCTCTGAAAACGTTGATCAGTTGTTGTGTCGCACGACTCTGCACTTCTGATTCATCCACCATTTCCATCATTGCTTCAGCCATTAATTGGTTCACAAACATACATTTATTCCGTTGCATTCGAGACAGAGGATACTGAACAGATTCAGATGGCGATTTTGGCAAGCTTGTATTATTGATAGTGGAGAGTGTCTCGACCACTGCATCATAACATAAATTAGGACGGGAACTGAGGGAGTCCTGGACTAGGGGGTGTCCGGATAGCGGAACTATCATCATCGGCCGGACTCCAAGAATATGAAGATACAAGATTGAAGACTTCGTCCCGTGTCTAGATGGGACTTTCCTTGGTGTGGAAGGCAAGCTTGGCGATACGGATATGTAGATCTCCAACCATTGTAACTGACTCTGTGTAACCCTAGCCCTCTCCGGTGTCTATATAAACCGGATGGCTTTAGTCCGTAGGACGAACAACAATCATACCATAGGCTAGCTTCTAGGGTTTAGCCTCCTTGATCTCGTGGTAGATCTACTCTTGTAACACAGATCATCAATATTAATCAAGTAGGACGTAGGGTTTTATCTCCATCAAGAGGGCCCGAACCTAGGTAAAACATCGTGTCCCTTGTCTCCTGTTACCATCCGCCTAGACGCACAGTTCGGGACCCCCTACCCGAGATCCGCCGATTTTGACACCGACATTGGTGCTTTCATTGAGAGTTCCTCTGTGCCGCCGCAATCAGGAAGGATGCCTTTTCCCGTCTTTAAAGACGGCGCCGTCGTCAAGGGAGCTTTGGCCGCCGGCCAAACTATCCGGCTAGGTGGTTTTCTTATGACCGCCTGTTCGACCACCACTCCGACGATGACCTCTCAGGTCATCAAAAGCGATCTTCACGTCAGCTCGGAATTCGCCGAGCAGCTAGATCCGATTGAGCTCTCCTCCGTAAACGAGCTCTTGGATCGCATCGCCGCCCTGGGAGTCGCTACAGACTATGATCAGATTGGTCTTAAAACCGATCTGAGAGAAATTAACTCTCCCCAGGATACCCACCACGTTATTGTGGTAGAGGAGCAATGCGACGACTCTTCTTCTATGTTAAAAACCAGCTATGTCCGGATTCCCGATCCCTCCATGACGGATTCCCACGGAGGGACGGACGTCAATCAAATACTGAACCTAAAGTCAGGCATCGGACCAGATTTGTTGGAAGGCATCCAACAAGACAAGCTTCCAAATCCGGAAACTTCTTGGCCTTTGAGCCTCAGGTCGGGCGGGGTTCCAAACTTAATTCCACCCGCCCACCCAAGCATAAGCGATCTATCTCAAATACGGCAAGAGCCCGCTGAAATAGTACATCATTACTGGGCCAGATTCCTCCTGGTCATGAACAGGATAAAGGACTGCCATGAAGAAAGCACGATTTCAATTTTTTGCAACAATTACACGGACAAGGGAATCATAAACGCCATAAGTCGTCGTGAAGTTACACGCTTTGCCGACCTAGCGACCATTGTACAAAAATACTATGCGATGGAGAGCACCTGGAAAACCGAAACCAGGTTTTGGGACAATCCGGCCCTGAATACAACCCCAGTCGGGAATAAAAGGGTGCGTCATACTCAAGCACCTAGATTAAAAACCAAAAAGCAAAAACCCCCTAAAGGGCACGGAACCGTACTGGAGGGATGGCTCAACGGACTCTGCAAAATCCACAGTACGGAGGGCGCCACTCCAACACATAGCCTTCGAGCATGTAGGATACTATGGCAGGTGGCCAAAAGTGGCGAAGGCTTTCTAGCCCCGGACAACCAGCCCAACAGTACCAGTACGGTATTAACAGTCTTCGAGACTTTTGCATCAAATAACATGCGGAAACGAACAATCCGCAGCCTCGCCGAAGTCTAGCAAGTAGCAACAACGAATCCATGGATTGACACAGCTATCACCTTCAATGCCAGCGATGAACCTAAATTCCAAACAGCTCGAGCACCAGCCGCATTGGTCCTCAGTCCGATAGTGGACGACTTTCGTCTTACCAAGGTACTCATGGAGGGCGGCAGCGGATTAAACCTCATCTATGAGGAAACTCTTCAAAAAATGGAAATTGACTGGAGCCGCATTGAGCGAAGCAACACAACCTTCAGGGGAATAATCCCTAGTCGAGAAGTACGCTGCACAGGAAAAATCACACTAGACGTAGTGTTCGGCTCGCCGGACAACTACAGGTCCGAAGAGGTCACGTTCCAAGTGGCCCCATTCGGCAGCGGATATCACGCCTTGTTAGGGCGAGAGGCATTCACAATCTTCCAAGCTATACCCCATTACGGGTACATGAAGCTCAAAATGCCCGGGCCCAATGGAATAATCACTCTCGTCAGTGATCCGGATATAGCACTCCGCGCTGAAAATAAGACAGCCGCACTGGCCCTAGAGGCATTATCCGAAGCCCTAGCGGCAGAGGAACTCACTGCGCTGCGCTCCACGGTGGATAGGGATGATGTGATACTCGATAAGAGGTCTAAGTCCACCTCTTTTAAACCAGCAGACGAAATAGTCAAATTCCATGCCCATCCAACGGACCCCACAAAGACGGATTCCATTGGGGCACAATTAAATCCTGATGTAGAAGCCGCACTACGAGAATTCCTTTGGGAAAATTGGGACATTTTCGCCAGGCACCCTTCAGACATGCCAGGAATCGCACGCAGGCTGGCAGAGCACAACCTAAATATCCTAAAAGAATTCAAGCCAGTCAAACAGGCTCTTCGGCGATTTTCCGAACCCAAAAGACAGGCAATTGGAGAGGAGCTAGCCAAACTCTTAGAAGCCGGATTCATCAGAGATATCAAACATCCGGACTGGCTAGCCAACCTGGTAATGGTACCAAAAAAGGACAAATCCTGGCGCCTTTGTGTCGATTTCAAAGACCTTAACAAGGCCTGTCCAAAGGACCCTTTCCCTCTCCCTCGCATCGACCAAATCATCGATGCTACCGCAGGGTACGATTCATTGTGCTTCCTCGACGCATACTCCGGATACCATCAAATCAAGATGGCGGAAAAAGACCAGGCCGCAACGACATTTATTACTCCATACGGACCATTCTGCTTCAACACAATGCCCTTCGGACTCAAAAACGCCGGCGCAACATATCAGCGCATGATTCAGACATGTCTGGCCACCCAGATAGGCAAAACAGTAGAGGCATACGTAGACGATGTGGTCGTCAAGACCAAACACGTCGAAACTCTACTAGACGACTTGAGGGTGACATTCGACAACCTCCGAGCATATGACATTAAGCTCAACCCGGAAAAATGCGTTTTCGGCGTACCAGCCGGAAAGCTCTTGGGCTTCATTGTATCCGGTAGAGGAATCGAAGCAAACCCAGCCAAGATCCGAGCTCTGTCACAATTGGATATCCCAAAAGACCTCAAGCAAATATAAAAACTAACTGGATGCGTGGCGGCTCTAAGCCGCTTCATCTCCCATTTGGGAGAAAAGGCACTGCCCCTCTATTGCCTCCTCTGGCGCACCGAACATTTCAAATGGACGGATGCTGCCACAGCCGGACTCGAAGAAATAAAGGCCGTATTGGCAACAAATCCGGTCCTGGCCGCGCCCAACCTGGGCGAACCGATGTTGTTATATATCGCAGCAACACATCAAGTTGTCAGCGCGGTACTCATCGTCGAACGAGAAACGGAAGGGCACAAATTCCCTCTTCAAAAACCAGTGTACTACGTATCCACTGTCTTAACTCCATGCAAGTCCCGGTACCCACACTATCAAAAGATAGCGTATGTAGTGTTCATGGCATCCCGGAAGCTGCGACACTACTTTCAAGAGTGTTCCATAATGGTGGCCTCCAAAGTACCTCCCAATGACATTATAAACAATCGCGATGCGATGGGCCGGATTGCAAAATGGGCCATTGAGCTCTTACCATTTGATATAACCTACAAACCACGGCGAGCTATCAAGTCACAAGTTCTAGCTGACTTCATCGCGAATGGACCGAAGCCGAACTCCCTAAAGAGTACGGCGCATACTCCAATTGGATCATGCATTTCGACGGCTCCAAAATGTTGGCTGGCTTGGGAGCTGGCGTCGTCTTGACGTCCCCAACCGAAGACACAGTCCAATACGTGCTTCAAATAATGTACATGGACTCCAACAATGCAGCCGAATACGAGGCCCTTCTACATGGCCTCCAGATGGCAATCTCCATGGGTATTCAACGCCTAGAGGTGCGCGGGGATTCAAACCTCGCAATATCCCAAGTAAATGGAGACTTTGACGCCAAGGACCCGAAAATGGCAGCCTACCGTAACGCTGTCCCAAAAATGTCAGCCCGGTTCGAAGGACTCGAATTCCACCATGTAGCCCGGGATAATAACCAGGCAGCAGACGTGTTGGCACGCATCGGCACAAAACACGACGCCGTCCCTCCAAACATCTTCCTGGAGCGGCTCTTTAAGCCATCCGTATTATGGGAAGAGGAGTCCGGAAATAACAATCCGGAACCAACTGCATCACCTAACGCAGAACATTCTGACACAATCGGTGGCTCAGCCAATAAAATAACAGATTCAGCCCACGAAATACTCGCAGTAATTGCCCCATGGACGGAACCATTCCTAGCCTACCTAATCCGGCAGGAACTTCCCGAAGACCAAAATGAGGCCCGCTGCATAGTTCGGCGATCTAAAGCCTACAAGGTCCATGAGGGAGAACTTTATAAGAAAAGCACAACTGGAGTCCTTCAAAGGTGTATCTCCGAAGAGGAAGGGCGAAATCTCCTAGCTGAAATTCACGCCGGACTCGGCGGGCACCACGCCGCCGCCCGGGCCCTTGTAGGCAAGGCCTTTCGTATAGGATTTTATTGGCCGACCGCCCGGGCAGATGCTCAGGACTTAGTCCAACGATGCGTCGGTTGCCAACTCTTTGCTAATCAGAGCCACATGCCACCCACCGCCCTCAAAACTATACCCATTACTTGGCCGTTCGCGGTCTGGGGGCTTGACATGGTTGGACCCCTTAAAGGGGGAACCCACAAGCACAAATACTTATTGGTCATGGTGGACAAATTCACCAAATGGATAGAGGCCAAGCCGGTTAAAACGGCAGAATCCGGACCTGTGATAGACTTCATATCCGGGGTAGTACACCGTTTTGGCGTCCCCCACAGCATCATCATTGATAACGGCACGAATTTCACAGCCGACGAGGTTAAACTTTGGTGCAAAAACATGGGCATCAAGCTCGACTACGCTTTAGTCTACCACCCTCAAACTAATGGTCAAGTGGAACGGGCAAATGGTCTCATCATGAGCGGCATTAAACCCAGATTAGTGCGGTCCCTCACGGAATCTAACACACACTGGGTAGAGGAGCTCGACTCTGTACTCTGGGGGCTGCGGACCACGCCAAACCGCAGAACCGGATTCACACCATTTTTTATGGTATACGGCGCTGAGGCAGTTTTGCCCTGCGATATAATTCATGACTCACCTCGCGTGCGCATGTACGAGGAAAGAGAAGCCGAGTTGGATCGGCAGGACAGTTTGGATGCTTTAGAGGAAGAGCGCGACGTGGCAAAATCCCGTTTCACATTCTGTCAACAGCAGGCTCGAAGATATCAAAGCAGAGAAGTACGGGCCAAAACTTACAATGTTGGCGAGCTAGTTCTACGCCTGCCGGACAAGAAAAAGGACAAACTTAAGCCCAAATGGGAAGGTCCCTTCATCATCGACCAAGTCCTTATCGGCGGCGCATACCGTCTACGCAACGCATCTGACAACCGACTCGAGCCAAACCGATGGAACGCAGCCCGTCTCTGAAGATTTTACGCTTAGCGCCGGACTCGGGGTTCGTCTCCTTTCTCCGTCCACCTTTCATGTTTTTTGCTGTCTTTGTTTTCCCTCGTTTTTCCTCCCTCTTTCAGTACAAACCTCTTGAGGGCTAATCTGTGCTTTGTTCACACTCACTCAATGTGCTACTCGCACTCGTTATACCTGGGGGCTTCTTTAACAGAAGCTTATTTATATGGGCTTTATGCCCACCACATGTGTCACACTTCCGCATGTACCTTTTGATCACCATTATATGCATCGATATGACTTAAGTTTTGGCCAAGCCGGGTTGCCTGGCTCCTCTGCTTACCCCTACATTCCCGATTGTTCGACTAGGAGGTAAAGGGAGCACCTCTGTGATTGTTACTGTCGGGTCAGCCGGATGTGTACCTCAGACTGGGTGAAGCCGAAGGCTAGCGTTCTTAAGGGAATATTCGGTCGGTGACCTGAAAGATGATTTATTACTTACTTATTTATCTGCCCCCAGATGCTTTTTCTGCTATTTTCGCAGTCCGGACATGCACTTTAGGGCATGCCTCCCAGGGAAAGGAACCCTTAACGGAACTATTCTCCCTGGAAGATGTTTCTTACTAACCATGTAATATAACATAGCTAGTTGGGCACTTGTCTGATAAAGCAATTATGACCCCTACGCCTTGTCTCCATGCATGCCCTGGTTCTTTTATAACCATCAGGGTATTCGGACACACTCCGGACTGTTGGGTCCCGAGGTTGAAGCGAAAAGGTCCGCAAAGGCAAACGATCTACAATCCGGCTAGAAGGCATTTTACATGTCATTTTAAAATTACATCGTCAAACTAACTTATTGTACTCCTCTTCAATCCCATCTAACAGGCTGTCTAATTTACAATCCTGTTGGGAATATTTCGCGGCCAGCTCTACTTGGCCGTACATCAAGCTCACAGGGATCTCCTTCCCATCAGGCCCCACAGGTCCGACCTCGGCCATGTGGTTTGGGTCAGCCTTCGGGTACCGCGTCTTCACCATGGCCCAGGCCTCCCTGGCGCCTTGACGGCAGGCCGATATCTTCCACAGACGAAGACGTCATCGTATTCCCTGAAGCTTCTCAGCAAGCCCTCCAAGGCCCTCAGGTAGGGAGACGGAAGGCCATAAGGCCTGAACGACGCCACTCATCGCCTGCCGAACACGTTCAAGCAGTTGCACCAGCTCGGGAAGTTGGTCACCCGTTGAACTGGGCATTTCCTCCATCGGGCGACCTGTGAGCACACCTACAGACATATTTCTGTCAACCGACTTCCTCGCCGAACTCTTCTTTTCAAAAGAGTTTGTTCAAGCACTTACTATAGATGCCGCGACGAAGCCGCTGATTCTCCTTCAAGGAGCCAGACAGCTGGGCCCGAACACCTTTTAGCTCTTCTCCAAGCTGGGTGTGGGCATCTTGGAGTTTGTTCCTCTCCTGCTGCACCTTCATAAGCACCCTCTCGCCGGCCTTCAACTGGCGCAGTAGCTGTTGCTTGTCCGGATCAAGTCCGGCAACATCTGCAATATTATTGTCAGATTTATACGCACGCCGCACGCCATAAAACATTTTTGAAATATGTGTTACCGGAGGGGGTCTCTGTGTCTCCTCCTGCGGCGGTCAGTGCAGCCTCAAGTTGGGCCTTGCACTCTTGAAGCTCCTAGGACAGGTGGGTATTCTTCTCCATAAGATCCTGCATAATAAATGATCCTTAAATCAGTTATTTTAACTATTTTAAGTCTCGGGGGCTACCGGCATATATAACTATTAAAATTACTTACCCATATGTCCTTCACATACTGCTCCGTGGCTCTGGTTAAACCATCTTGAGCAGCACGGAGGTGCGCGTCTCCCGCATCAAAGGCATTCAACGCCTCCGGGGAGAAACACACGTCACGAAGAACTGTCCGGTGACGCCTATGATTCATGGCGCTCTCCACCTCAGAAAGGGTGGCGGACAACCTGTCGGCATCCTCCGTTGGAGGAGCATCCGGCTCATGCCTTGTGTTCGCCTCCCCTTCCGGACCACGGTTGGAGCATGGCTGGCGGAGGCTTGATTGGCAACCTCTCCGGACATTGTCCGGCGAGCGCTCTTTCTCCTGGAAAAGTTATGAACATTAATATACCTCCTAGGGATCCTTCCCTTAAAAATAGCGGTGCGCCGTACCATTGCGGCGATGTTTCGATTCGCGTCGCACTCCTTTTCCGCCTACTGGGCCGAACTGACCCTTGCTAGTCAGCCGCCGCGGGTTCGGCTTCTCGCCATGAAGGCACCTCCTGCAAGACACCGTTGGTATACGGTGATCTGAAATACGCAAGGACGAAGTAATGGTGTTAGGACTTCGGTCGTACTCACCTGGGAAGCCGGACATAAACCAGGGTAGTCAGCCGTAATGGCGACTAGAGCATTGTCTATGCTGAGCTGGTGGAACACCCCGTCAATCAAATCCACCTTAATGTCCGGATCCTCTTCGGAGGCCGGATAAAGGGATCTTCCCGGATCCTTGGGTTGTGGAGTTGGGCTTTTTATGCCCTCCACATCCCGGCGCAGTTCCTGCGTCGAAATCATAAGGTAAGATACTTATCTTTGAGAGCACAGATCTGATATTTAAACGTCCGCTTACCCAGCTTCGAGGGTTATTCATGGAGAATCCATTCAATGGACTCATGCGGAGAAAGTCCTCCTCCTCCCCCTTGTACAAGCCGGACAGGATCTTCACCAGATCGGCGGCCGATCCCGGTCCCGTGCGGCCATGACGGGTGGCGTCATTCTCCCCGTTAAAATCCCACACGGGGTGGCCCCTATATTGGAGCGGCTGCACCCCTCGCATAATGCATGTGGCCATGACTCCAATCATGGTTAATCCGGAATGGGCTAGTAGCCGTATCCGACCCATCAGATAGTGGACGCCCCTATCATCTTCCCGTTGAGGGCTCCGCGGGCGCCAACTCAGGCGTTTCTTCAGAGGAGCGTTGCTAAACTCCGGGAGGCCGATCTGAACTAGATCCGGCGGCGGGGCGTCTTCCATATAGAACCACTCCGAAGGCCAGTCTTCGAACGCCTTCTTCGGGGTTCCGGATAGATATCCGGTCCCGGCGATGCGCCATATTTCGGCTCCGCCCACTTGATATATCGACCCCCCATGAGAATGGGGTACGAGGCAAAACAGCCTCTTCCACAGCGCAAAATGGGGCTCGATGCCCAAGAACAGCTCGCAAAGAGCTACAAAGCCCGCGATGTGCAAAATGGAGGCAGGCGTGAGGTGGTGAAGTTGGAGTCCATAGAACTCCAGGAGCCCCCGGAGAAACGGATGTATAGGAAATCCGAGTCCCCTTATTAAGTAGGGGACGAAGCATACCCGCTCTCCTTTGGAGGGATTGGGGACGCTCTCCGCCTGCTTCCCACCCTTGTAGGCGGCCAGTCCGGCTCGAACCGAAACCATAAAGGCCGGGGGAAGGTATCCCTCTGTTTGGAGCGTCACTAACTCGCTATGCGGGACTGAGCATCTCCTCCAATCTCCTGGCTGAGGACTGGGAGCGCGAGAAGAGGAGCCGCGTCGACTGTCCATGTTGGAATGGATTTTTTGTCAAATGCGCCTCGATGAGTACTTGCGGAAGGAGGATGGTGTGATTTGGATCTAGATCCTCGCCTCTCTTATAGGCGGCTTATTCGCGCAGCTAGGGGGAAAAACGTAAGAATACCATGGCTTTTCGCATTCGTATGACACGTGGAAGAAGGCCATTATTGGATGTAGAAGCCAAGGAGCGCAACATTTATGAAGCAACCGGACACTATCCGACAAACACATGGAGCGTGAAGGAGAACCCGCCTTGCAAATGCCGAAGACAACATACGCGCCGGACTCGTCGTCATTGAAGCCTGGTTCGGGGGCTACTGAGGGAGTCCTGGACTAGGGGGTGCCCGGATAGCCGAACTATCATCATCGGCCGGACTCCAAGACTATGAAGATACAAGATTGAAGACTTCATCCCGTGTCCGGATGGGACTTTCCTTGGCGTGGAAGGCAAGCTTGGCGATACGGATATGTAGATCTCCTACCATTGTAACCGAATCTGTGTAACC
This sequence comes from Triticum aestivum, assembly GCF_018294505.1. Classification (NCBI taxonomy): domain Eukaryota; kingdom Viridiplantae; phylum Streptophyta; class Magnoliopsida; order Poales; family Poaceae; genus Triticum; species Triticum aestivum. Next base: position 118,200,194 of record NC_057804.1, read on the forward strand.
TTAGCCCTCTCCGGTGTCTATATAAACCAGATGGCTTTAGTCCGTAGGACGAACAACAATCATACCATAGGCTAGCTTCTAGGGTTTAGCCTCCTTGATCTCGTGGTAGATCTACTCTTGTAACACACATCATCAATATTAATCAAGTAGGACGTAGGGTTTTACCTCCATCAAGAGGGCCCGAACCTGGGTAAAACATTATGTCCCTTGTCTCCTGTTACCATCCGCCTAGACGCACAGTTCGGGACCCCCTACCCGAGATCCGCCGGTTTTGACACCGACAGGAACCAAACAGATTAATCATGAGTTATTGCCATATTACCTGGCCTAGATTTACTGGAAAGAAACAATGGGGTTGCGTTGCTGTTTTCAGAGTTTGTCTTCTTATCTTCAGCAGCCTGCACAAAATTAACACACTAGCATTGCTATCATTGGCCAAGTCAGATAATAGGAAAGCAACATTGACACAACGAACGTTTGGGCAAGTAGCCTACACCAAATTAACACAATATGGCACAGCTATCATCAGCCAGGTAAGGTAATACGAAAGCAACATTGACACAATGAATGAATGGGCAACCAGAGAAGCACTATAATTCAGTAATGTGCGTGATATGAGATAGTACATTCATGCAGCTCAGTATGCAAAATTACCAGGCAGTTTTCCTTACAAAAATCAACATTGGCGCCTTTAACATTTTGCTACAACTAATTTTAGATCAGACAAAGGTTCAATTCACGCCAATTAACAAAATACATGTTGATGTAAAAATATAGTGATATACAACAGGTACTTACATCAGCATTGGAGCACAGAGAATTCCCGCAAGATATTTTACTCGAATACGATCCCAATGGAGGAAGTCTTCTATCGTTTAACCTTATTTTATAAAAGAGAGATGGGTAAGAAACATGTAGAAAATATGATCAGAATGCTATAAAATTTCATGATGCGAGGATATGCATACGCTTCTTAGAATGGAGTTGACATTCTTTTGCTGGACTGGAGCGAACTAGTTCTTTGGCCACTGGAATCTGCTTATTATCAGTGGGAGTTGGTTTTCTCTGTGCTGGAGCAGTATCTATGAAAAATGGAGTTGGTTTATTATCTCCTGGCGTTTGGATCTTTTGCAAAGACCTGGTTTGTAACCCTTCAGATTCTAACAGAGCCGTCTTCCCCTTGCATGCCTTATATAGAAGAATGGTGATTCAGTTATAAAACATGCTACAACAGAGATGGAATAGGTACTGAAGAATAGAAAGGCATGACATATTGACATGTATTCCCTCCATCCGGAAATAAATGGACGGGTCTAGGCGTATTTCAGTTCTAGATACATCTAGTTTTATCCATTTTCGCGACATTTAATCCAGACGGAGGGAGTATGATGTAAGAGCTAGGGGTACGATAGGACAACACAGTAAAAAAAACACTGAAAAACCCACTACAGAACCAAAGTATTCAAACCCACTGATATGAGATAGTACACTCATGCAGCTCAGGACGCAAAACTACCAGGCAGTTTTCCTTACAAAAATCAACATTGTGGCCTTTAATCATACATTTTGCTACAACTAAATTTAGATCAGATAAAGGTTGGATTCACGCCGATTAACAAAATACATGCTGATGTAAAAATACAGTGATATACAACAGGTACTTACATCTACATTGGAGCACAAAGAATTCCTGCAAGAATCTTTCCTCACAAACGATACCATTGCAGAAATTCTTCTATCTTTTAAGCTTATTTTCTAAAAGAGAGATGGGTAGGAAACATGTAGAAAATATCATTAGCATGCTATAAAATTTCATGATGCAAGGATACGCACACGCTTCTTAGAATTGAGTTGACATATTTTTGCTCGACTGGAGCGGACTAGTTCTTTGGCCACTGGAATCTACTTATTATCAGTAGGAGTTGGGTTTCTCTCTGCTGGAGCAGTATCTATAAAAACTGGAGTTGGTTTATTATCTCCTGGCGTTTGGATCTTTTGCAAAGGCCTTGTTTGTAACCCTTCAGATTCTAACATAGTCGTCTTCCCCTTGCATGCCTTGTATAGAATAATGGTGCTTTAATTATAAAACATGCGACAGCAGAGAGATGGAATAGGTACTGGAAATAGAAAGGCATGACATATTGACATGTATTCCCTCCATCCGGAAAAAAATGGATGGGTCTAGGCGTATTTCAGTTCTAGATACATCCTTTTTTATCCATTTCGGCAACATGTAATCTGGACGGAGGGAGTATGGTGTAAGAGCTAGGGATACGATAGGACAACACAGCAAAAAAACTAGTTGAATGTAAAACTATATGCTAGCGGAATACGTACAGAAATAACCAAGGCAACATACACATGTATGATTGGGAAAATAAGATGGCATTGCAACAGAGCACTAGAACAACACTTCAATGTAAAAAAACATGGTATGGCAGACATATGAAGTACATACTGATGAATAACAATGCATAAGTTATTCAGAAGCATGATGTCCAAATTAAGCAGATGGCATTGCGATAGAGTAGAATGACAGTACTTGAATTTTAAAACATGTTATCATGAATGGAATAGGTACTAAAAAACAGGAAGGCATGCCATATTTACATGCATGATCAGCATGCTAAGCACATGGCATTGCAACAGAGTAGATACACTCCGGGACATTATATGCATGTTGTACCCATATCACATGCCAAGTTAGAGCAAGGACCTTGTGGGGTGAAGAGGATTCATCATCTTTCTGCAAGTCTTCTGAAGAACTACCTTTACATGTTCCATCATATTGGGTATCATTGACATCAAGTTTATTGGCCTTTACATTGCTCCGTGAGGTTCTTTTGGATATATCAGTGTGTGCAATTATATCTGACATGCATGGAAGACAACTAGTAGTTAGATTTATGTAAATGAGTGCCTGTAGGAGACGACATAAATAGTAGGACTGGGGTTAACTAGCAGCAACATGTCTCATAAACTAAAGGGAGAACACAGATGAAAGCTACATAATATGTATCGTTTGTACTCGAGATTAACTAGATGGCACCCAAAAGTATTAAAGAACAACATAGGTAATACTAGAAGTGGTATAATACTATAATCACCAGCCTGTGGGATAGCATTGGCTGATGGATGATAACTATGGAACAACGTTACCTAAAGAACAAGTATCTTAGCTGAACTATGGAATAGCGTGAACTCCTGAACAAGACCCGTAAGAGATCAGCATGAATATACAGTGAAATGTGATGATCTATTTTCCATGCTTAGATGAATAACAAAGCCATAAATGTTGCACACAAGTAAGATGAGGGTACAACCTATCTGGCTGCCATCCATAGGAGTGAGCATCATGTGCTGACTTGTCGATGGCCCTGCAGTTGTTGTGGTTGTCCATGTCGGGCACGTGCATTCGATGCAAGGAACTATTGAGTGGGGACTGTAGCTCCCTTTTGGTGTATGCTTCCCTTGTTGAAGCAGCTGCGGTGAGTCGGAAGACGGTGTGTCTGAAGATGCATATAACGCATAAAGTTAAGAACGACATATCTCTTTGATCCGAAGAAATACACTAAGAGATCAACAACAAGGTACGAGAGTGGTCACACGTCTGTTAACTGAAGACTAAATTGGGGTCACACGATTTTATTTTATTTTGGTACTGTCCGATCTACGCCAGATGGCTTGATGGCCGTCTTGTGCCTCCCGGCTGACACTGTTCGGAATCTTCCCCAAAGAGCCAACGACCAACAGCAGAGCAGCCTGCCTCCGCCGTCCGTGGCCCCATCCAAAACCCCGCTCCCCGCCCCAACGCACTGCCGTGGTTGCGCCGCCCCCGGGCCAATCCACAAAGACTCCTCGTCATCCAGATCCGGCGGCGGCAGTACCTTCAACCCACGCAACTCTAAAAGATAGCCATCTAAGCGCTGCTTCCATGGTGAACTTGCGGCCCCGCACCCTTACGTTAGACACCAGCCAACCGGCAGCCTAGGAGCTCCACCGCCTCGAGGGGTGCTGCTTCCCATTGGGAATCGATTGGCCCAGAATAAAAATTCAGAAAACTAACGCCTAAATAAAGTGATTTCAGATGAGGGTGCGACCTATCTAGCGGCATGGTGAAGTAGGCTGGTCCAGTTGCCGAGTCGGTGAGGCCGGCGCGGTTGCGGTGGTGACCGGCAGCAGGGAAAGAGCGATGTCTCAACGGTCGATGGGTATGCGGAAGCAGCGCCAGGACTCTGGACGGATTCGAAGTTGGAGCCGCTCCGGCACCATGAACAACGGCGGGGGTGAATCGGCTCCGGTACGGTTCACGCGGCCGTCATCGAGGCAGCACCAGCAGCACGGAGTAAGAGGCACACGGCCCAGTGCACGGCGGCAATTGGACAACGTCTCCGGCATTAGGGAGGAGGGCGGCTGTGAAATTGGTGCGGCGGGGGGTGCCATGGAGGTGGGGCTGAGGTTTCGCGGCTCGGGAGAAGGGAGCTTCCCGGGGAGAAGGTGATTTGGCGCCCACGAGGTATGAATGGGGGCGG